>NC_032015.1:11699296-11705242 GCF_001865875.1 Lupinus angustifolius | reverse complement strand
GGGGGCATTAGAATGTAATTCAAAAGAGGTAGTTTAGTTAGTTAGGAATCTTACTATAAATAGATGTGCATACCCAACTTAACTAACTGGTTTTCCAGAAATAGAAAGTGCCTCAATTTCATTCTATAACTTCTTCTTATCATCTTCTTCATTCATCTTCTTCTTTTCTTCTTGTGTGATCCAACAGATACCTGCAAACTCAACTCTCAACTCTACATTTTCACACTTTTATTGGGTCATTACTTAAGTTGATTAACGTACTAATTTAATATGGTTTTCTAAAAGTATTGCATCTTTTAGCTTCAACAGAAACATGTTCAATGAATATTGTAAAGGTTATCCTAATATTACCCATAAAGTTCTTGAATTTGAGAAAAAAGATATCGATTGTACCTAAAATAAATAAATAGTTTAATATATGGAAAATGGGATGTCAGTATAACAACTTTCTGTGTATAAATATTAAACTAAAAAAGAAGAAAAAATTAGGGGTGGTAATACGGGCCAGTCCGGCCTGGCCCGTTTTTGGCCCGTCAGAATATGGGTTGGTTTGGTCCGACTCTTATTTTTAAAATTGCTCAAAATTTTAGCTCGACCAATATTTGGCAGGACTGACCCGTTTTTTTTTAACACACATTAAACTTTTAGACAAAAATAAATAATTCAAACAATTCATAAATGTCTTTTAGAATAAAAAATCACAAACAAAAGATACAATCTCATAATAACATATTGCATTAGTATAAAACTTGTAAATTCTAAACACTAAACTATCATAGTCTTAAACTTTTAGACTCCTAGTTCACAATAGAGCTTATAACTCCTAAGTTTTGAAAAGTGTATAAGAATCGAAACTATTATATTATAAATAAATCACAATAAAATATATATATTACTCAATTTAATTTGAATTCGACTACATTAAAAATATAAATTGAAACCCATTCGAATTCAATTAATTTTTCAAAAGGAATCAAAATCAGTAGTTCTGTTTGAGTTTCCAATTTTCCATTTCAATTAATTAAATGTTTAAATTTGCTTCAAACACCCCTAATTGTTACTGAAACTTCACCTTTATATGATAACAAGTACAATAATTGGATAAGAGTGAAGATAATAGATAAGTACATAATGAGATATTAAATGCTCATTTTATTAAGAGAAAGAAGAATTATATACTTAAGGATTCAAACATAAGTTAAAATTGTAAAAGTTTAATCTTAATTGCATTGAGCAATATGATAGACAAATGAACTTTAATCTTAATGTTGGCCCGTCGGGCCAGCCCTACCCGACCCTCCATGGTCCGTCTAAAAAATGGGCTTCCAAAACAGGTTGAATACGAGCTTTTGGGCTAAAACCCTAGTCTAGTCCACTAAAAACACCTATCCGAATAAGCTGGCCCGTTGGGCCAAGCCCATTTTGCCATCCTAGAAAAAATGGATAAGAAGACCGTCATCTCACTTGTATTTATAACAGTTTTTTTTATATAACCAATAGTATTTATCATCTTATTGTTAAGAAACTAATTTCTTTCGCAGTATGTAACTGTCCCTCCCAATAATTGGGGCTCCTATTAATTATACACTTGACATTGTGTTGGTGTATTTATAACAGTTGAATTATGCATAGAATGTGGTAGTTTATTGCTGAGGGAGTGCAGAAAAGCTGAACACTTAGTTGGCCTGAAGTATTTTTTAGTGGAGCTTGTGTTCATTATTTTTATTGTACATTTTCTATGTTACTTCAATGATTATTTATAGTCCTGGATACAAGCTGAAGGCAATAAGATATTGGTAACTAGTCAGTAGATTAGTTAATATTCTATTAATTTTATTTACGACATTGGATATAAAATTAATATAACTAAAAATCTGTTTACCCTAAAAAGAGATCAAAATTATTCACGTTTAACATATACTATTGGGTAGTTAGTAAAGGTAGGTTTTTTTGTAGCAACAAGGATATCCCCTTCTAACAAGTATCTCCCAATACAGATAAGTTTTGGGACATGCTGAAGAAGGTATCAAATCATTTTATAACGAAATAAGTTCTAAGCAATTTTTTAAATATGACACTATACAATTTGTTAGTGTAAAAATATCAAAATTAAATCTTTTCACCTTCAGAAAATTGGATATTATACAAATAGTGTTTTAAACAAATTCCATTTTCGCTTCGCTCCACTAATATCCGGTTTGGTGTATAACCATGCCTAAACATGGTGCAGAACCAGAACAACCACTGATAACAAGGACTTCACACTTAGCTCAATACAACTTAGTATGAACACAGACAACAAGGACTAAACACAAAATACAAAAGCTGCAGTTGGCATTTGCAAGCACAAAAAGGGATTAAATTGCGTTTGTTAAACATAGTTTTGAAAGATCAACATGCAACAAGTTAAAAACTCCATTGTTAGTTTAAACATAAACAATAAAAGATAAGGAAAGAAAATTGGAAACGATTTTATCTTGGTTAACCTTATCTAACTAAAAGCTACTTCCAGTTCCTTCTATCTGAAATATTTTTCTATTATTTCCCATATTGCTTATAAGTATTAGATATCTCTTCAGGCTTACAAGTATTCTAAACTAGAGTAGGCATCGGCACAAACAAGAAGGAGAATGAATTGTGTTTGTTAAGTTTAAAAAATCATTATCAAATAAAAGCTTTTTCACACACAACTATAAGGTCATGACATAAATTAAAATAATGTTAAATTACAGCAAGCCAAGTCCTCAGAGTTAGTAATAATGACATGAATTTCTTATTATTCCTTTGTTTGTCAAGATTAGTCTTTTTCTTAAAGTTGGTTAAAAAAATATTTATCTTTCCAAGAAAACTAAGTTTTTTATTAAAGGTATATTAAAAGATATTTTTGGAAGATGATAGTTGGTTAGAAAGTTATGAATTAGCTAGTTAGGTTTGCGTTAGTTACTTGTTTTACAAGTTTTCTTTTCTTCTTTTCTCTTGTATAAATAAGTTATTTTGACTCACTTCTTATTAATTTAATTCAATTACATTAATGAGAGATGTCACATTTTAATGGAGACTTTGATTCTCCTTTCTTTCCCTTTCTTGCTTCTTCAAGCTTTTTTCTCTTTTCATTAATTTCTCATCTTTCCTGTTTCATTAAGAAGATACATCTTATCAATGGCTCTTACAATATCTTAACTTGGTATCAGAGCATAATTATCTTTTGATAGCCTCCGCTTATGGTTTCATGAAGGATTTCATGAAAAACTTCAACAATCAAGAACATGGTGGTGTTTTCTTTTTCATCTCAATGACCTTCATTAGTGTTATCTTGCTTCCAATAGGTGACAATGCTGCATGTGACAAGCCTATCTTTATTTCTTTGATGTCTCCAGCGTTGGTTCTTTAACATTCAATGTTTCTTTTCAACATATGGTCCTAAATTCTTCATTATCACCTTCTTCATTGACCTTCAAATTCAGACCAAAGGAGTTTGTTTTTTATCAAGAATTCTTTTCAAGTACATAAGCTACCTTCGTGATATCCTTAAGCTCTTCAAGATTACAGTATTATGACCAATTTATCCTATACAAGATTACATTATTTTCTTATTCTTCATCATTTACCTCTCTATCTTATTCATCATTGAAGCATCTCATTAGGATCAATATTTAGATCTATCCTCTCTCTTTCATCATTAATGGTTGGTTCGCTTCTGTCCATGATGGTTAACCTGAGATATAATTTCTATCGTGGATGGTTAAGCATTGTATGGGTAGCTTCTGTCCATAGTGGTTAAGCAGAGATATAACTTCTGCTATGAATGCCTAAGCGTTTGATGATATAGCTTCTGCAATGGGTGGTTAAGCGTTGTTATTACTTCAAATCAAGCTTCAAATTATTTTCAAGCTAGAGAGTGAAAATTTTCACTCACCAACTTGAGGGGATATTAAAGATATATAAAAGGAAATGTTTGGAAGATGATAGTTGGTTAGAAAGTTATGAATTAGCTAGTTAGGTTTGTATTAGTACCTTGTTTTACAAGTTTTCTTTTCTTCTTTTCTCTTGTATAAATAAGTCATATAGACTCACTTCTTATTAATTTAATTCAATTCCATTAATGAGAGATGTCACATTTTAATGGAGACTTTGATTCTCCTTTCTTTCCCTTTCTTGCTTCTTCAAGTTTTTTTTCTCTTTTCATTAATTTCTCATCTTTCATGTTTCATCAAGAAGATGCCTCTTGTCAATGGCTCTTACAATATCTTAACTTGGTATCAGAGCATAATTATCTTTTGATAGCTTCCGCTTATGGTTTCATGAAGGATTTCATGAAAAACTTCAACAATCAAGAACATGGTGGTGTTTTCTTTTTCATCTCAATGACCTTCATTAGTGTTATCTTGCTTCCAATAGGTGACAATGCTGCATGTGACAAGCCTATCTTTATTTCTTTGATGTCTCCAACGTTGGTTCTTCAACATTCAATGTTTCTTTTCCACATATGGTCCTAAATTCTTCATTATCACCTTCTTCATTGACCTTCAAATTCAGACCAAAGGAGTTTGTTTTTGGTCAAGAATTCTTTTCAAGTACATAAGCTAGCTTCTTGATATCCTTAAGCTCTTCAAGATTGCAGTATTATGACCAATTTATCATATACAAGATTACATTATTTTCTTATTCTTCATCATTTACCTCTCTATCTTATTCATCATTGAAGCATCTCATTAGGCTCAATATTTAGATCTATCCTCTCTCTTTCATCATTAATGGTTGGTTCACTTCTGTCCATGATGGTTAACCTCAGATATAATTTCTATCGTGGATGGTTAAGCATTGTACGGGTAGCTTCTGTCCGTAGTGGTTAAGTAGAGATATAGCTTCTACTATGAATGCCTAAGCGTTTGATGATATAGCTTCTGCAATGGATGGTTAAGCGTTGTTATTACTTCAAATCAAGCTTCAAATTAATTTCAAGTTAGAGAGTGAAAATTTTCACTCACCAACTTGAGGGGATATTAAAGATATATAAAAGGAAATGTTTGGAAGATGATAGTTGGTTAGAAAGTTATGAATTAGCTAGTTAGGTTTGTATTAGTTACTTGTTTCACAAGTTTTCTTTTCTTCTTTTCTATTGTATAAATAAGTCATATTGACTCACTTCTTATTAATTTAATTCAATTACATTAATGAGAGATGTCACATTTTAATGGAGACTTTGATTCTCCTTTCTTTCCCTTTCTTGCTTCTTCAAGCTTTTTTTTCTCTTTTCATTAATTTCTCATCTTTCCTGTTTCATCAAGAAGATATCTCTTATTAGAGCATATTTTAGCTTCCGCTTATGGTTTCATGAAGGATTTCATGAAAAACTTCAACAATCAAGAACATGGTGGTGTTTTCTTTTTCATCTCAATGACCTTCATTAGTGTTATCTTGCTTCCAATAGGTGACAATGCTGCATGTGACAAGCCTATCTTTATTTCTTTGATGTCTCCAGCGTTGGTTCTTCAACATTCAATGTTTCTTTTCAACATATGGTCCTAAATTCTTCATTATCACCTTCTTCATTGACCTTCAAATTCAGACCAAAGGAGTTTGTTTTTGGTCAAGAATTCTTTTCAAGTACATAAGCTAGCTTCTTGATATCCTTAAGCTCTTCAAGATTGCAGTATTATGACCAATTTATCCTATACAAGATTACCTTATTTTCTTATTCTTCATCATTTACCTCTCTATCTTATTCATCATTGAAGCATCTCATTAGGCTCAATATTTAGATCTATCCTCTCTCTTTCATCATTAATGGTTGGTTCACTTCTGTCCATGATGGTTAACCTCAGATATAATTTCTATCGTGGATGGTTAAGCATTGTATGGGTAGCTTCTGTCCATAGTGGTTAAGCAGAGATATAACTTCTGCTATGAATGCCTAAGCGTTTGATGATATAGCTTCTGCAATGG
>NC_032015.1:11693579-11699196 GCF_001865875.1 Lupinus angustifolius | reverse complement strand
GAGAGATGTCACATTTTAATGGAGACTTTGATTCTCCTTTCTTTCCCTTTCTTGCTTCTTCAAGCTTTTTTTTTTCTCTTTTCATTAATTTCTCATCTTTCCTGTTTCATCAAGAAGATATCTCTTATCAGAGCATATTTTAGCTTCCGCTTATGGTTTCATGAAGGATTTCATGAAAAACTTCAACAATCAAGAACATGGTGGTGTTTTCTTTTTCATCTCAATGACCTTCATTAGTGTTATCTTGCTTCCAATAGGTGACAATGCTGCATGTGACAAGCCTATCTTTATTTCTTTGATGTCTCCAGCGTTGGTTCTTCAACATTCAATGTTTCTTTTCAACATATGGTCCTAAATTCTTCATTATCACCTTCTTCATTGACCTTCAAATTCAGACCAAAGGAGTTTGTTTTTGGTCAAGAATTCTTTTCAAGTACATAAGCTAGCTTCTTGATATCCTTAAGCTCTTCAATATTGCAATATTATGACCAATTTATCCTATACAAGATTACATTATTTTCTTATTCTTCATCATTTACCTCTCTATCTTATTCATCCTTGAAGCATCTCATTAGGATCAATATTTAGATCTGTCCTCTCTCTTTCATCATTAATGGTTGGTTCGCTTCTGTCCATGATGGTTAACCTCAGATATAATTTCTATCGTAGATGGTTAAGCATTGTATGGGTAGCTTCTGTCCATGGTGATTAAGCAGAGATATAGCTTTTGCTATGAATGCCTAAGCGTTTGATGATATAGCTTCTGCAATGGGTGGTTAAGCGTTGTTATTACTTCAAATCAAGCTTCAAATTAATTTCAAGTTAGAGAGTGAAAATTTTCACTCACCAACTTGAGGGGATATTAAAGATATATAAAAGGAAATGTTTGGAAGATGATAGTTGGTTAGAAAGTTATGAATCAGCTAGTTAGGTTTGTATTAGTTACTTGCTTTGCAAAATTTTCTTCTTCTTTTCTCTTATATAAATAAGTCATATTGACTTACTTCTTATTAATTCAATTCAATGACAATAATGAGAGAGGTCACATTTCAATGGGGATGGACATTTGCTGTCCATAAAAGTGTATCATTCAATGTGTCATTGCTTGTGATTGGTTAGAAAAATAATTAATTATTAAAATTTTAATTTAAATATATTTTTTTAACCAATCATAGACAATGACATACTTTATGGGACATCAAATGTGCTCCATTTCAATGGAGACTTTGATTCTCATTTCTTTTCCTTTGTTGCTTCTTCAAGCTTTTCTTTCTCTTTTCATTAATTTCTCATCTTTCTTGTTTCATCAAGAATATATCTTTTATCCATGACTCTTACCATATTTTAACATTTTTCTTACCAATAAATAAAGTATCTAGTAATTAAATTGTTAATTATTAGCAATAAACTTAAATAGCAATTATTTAAGTTTAAGTGATTGGATGAGTAGAACTTTTGCATACAAAATTAAAATGATATAATTAATGTCATTGGGTACGGAAGTCATTGAACACGGTTTTCACTTGGAGATACTTTGTCCGAGACACAACACATTTAACGTAAATTTACGGCACATGTCACTCAGCGCGATTGCCTGTGGACGTGATACTCATTTAGAGAGTACAACTCCTCTCCGGTACTGGAGAGTCCAGTACTGAATTTTAAGGGGAAATAATAACTATAATTTATTTTATTAAAAAATAAGTTAAAATTAAAAATGTTGGATTTTTATTTTTGGCACGTGTTATGATCTCAACATGGTAATGGATTCTCCAGTAATGGAGAGGATCCAAATTCTCATTAAGATAGGTTTTCTCATTAGACTAATTTTACTTAACAAAAACATATATTTCTTTGAATAGAGTATTCAACATGTTTTGAAAACTCTTTCTCATGCAAATATTTTTCAAATATAAAGTGATTGAGCATGAAGTAGATTACCAGATTATACTTTAGAAGTGTAATTGTTCCTCTATGATAGATATATACACTTAAGCTTTGATTCTATACACTCAAAATTTCGATAGCTCTATATAAAGTATGACTCTATCAATTTCGATCTCTTCTGCTTTCTTATGTCTCCTTTTCTCTTGTCTAATCTCATCTTTTATAGATGAACTTCAACGTCTTCATAGATGCTCCAACGATCATAAAAAAGTATTTGTATAGAATTAACATTAAATGTCATGACTTCTATTGAATCTGATATCAGAAGAATATAATGCTAGAATCTCTTATGTCTTGAACCATGTTCAATAAATATATTGGATCCTATGTATATGAATACTTCTTCTTAATGTATATGATGTTACATAAACAAGGAATCTACACACACCTAGAAGGGGGTTGAATAGGCGTGTCATTAATTTTCTCTCAAATAATCGATTATTCAACAATTAATTTTAGCCTTAATTAATTACACATACTATGTAACCAATTATTCTTTTCATAGTCAGTCTATAATCGAATATGAACTAATTATAGATAATGGATCGATTATTAGCACTAAAATGAAAATCAATTGAATCGAATGGGAACAAGATATTAGATTAAGCACTAGTAGCTTAATATTATTTATATTTAATTGTTACAGCCTAAATGTGCAAGGGATATCTATAGGATCACACATAGAATCAACTCACTAGATATTGTTATATTGTCTTATGGAGTCATATTCATTAGATAAGTCCAATTCCAATAAGCAATAATGTAAATTAGGATTATCTATATTGAGAGTGATCCCCTTGTATGCTTATAAATAGAGCATGAGATGATCAACCCTACACACTAAAAATAGAATTTACTTAGAGTCTTGCCTTTGCTAGCATGAGGAGTTGCAAGGATTTTTCTACTAGGAGCGTTCATATGGACTTTTATAGAGACAAGATTGTAACTGCTTTGTTAGCTCAATAACAACAAAGAGGTAATCCTTATTCTTTTTGTTTATTTTTCTTTTTGATAACTTTGAAACATGATTTCCCAAGCTCTTCCTTTACGAGAATTCATTTCCAATGCGCTTATTATCCATATGATTTCCCAATAGTGGTATAGGAGTCTAACTTGAGAAAACAAGTTTTGAGTTTTAAGGTTTTGCTTTTGAAGTTGAATTATTCAATAATTATAATGGTATATTGTGACTACAAACAGTCTGATTCAATTTTTAGCATGGTACCATATGATAACATGATTTGATTTATATTTGTATCGAAAAAAATTGTTTATATTGTTTAAAGCATGATTCAAGTTATATATATAAATATATAATTGAATATAATGTTATGTATGTGTTTTTTGTACTATCAAGGGTATCTCCTTACCTTATGATAAAGAACTAACCCGTTTTGAGGTTCGTGACTGCCCCTCTCAACAAATGTCACTCTCAATAATCAAATTTATGACTTTTTGGTCATCTTGAGAATCTAGCAGTGTCATGTATGTGTTTATAACATGATATAATTACTTTATGTTTTTAAGCATGAGAATTCATATGAATATTATAATATACTTTATACTATATATAAAGCCAAAATATCTTATAACTACCTATGTGATGTAATTTCCCTTTTCTCATTTTTCTCTTCTAATTAATTATTACAATGTTTTCCCACACAATAAAGGAAATATTAATGGAAGTTAGAGGAAGTTACATACACCAAAAATATCAAACCATCAATGCAACTTTTAATGTAAGTTTTAATAATATCACAATTCATTTCAATATTGTTTATTACATAAATAATATCATGTGTATTTAATAAAAAATGTGATATAATTATTTAAAATTAAATATATAGAAATTAAACATTCAATACTAGAAATTAAGAATGCGAGTCAACACACTAGTGTATTAATAGGACAAGTCACAAGTGCACGATTATGTCATCAAATAATAAAATATCGACCCACGAGGACTGAAAAATTCATTTAATCATTTCAATTACTTAACTCAATTAATGATTAAAATTGAATTTGGAACAATTGAATAGTTGACAAGAATAATTATGAAAATAGCAACAAAAAAAAATTGAAATCTAATTTAGGAAGAGTTCCATGATAAGGGTTATCTCCTTTGCACTCACAAATCCTTGTTTAGCACCTTTTCATAAACTTTAAGTTGTGAGAGTGAATTTCTCTTTGATATGTGTCATCCTCTCTCGAACTTCGACACTTGTACTCAATTGAAGTCACGCATACTCTCAAGGTACAGTTATCAATCGAATCCCTTACTTGGATCTTTCTGTCCAATCGCTTTGTAGCAACCCAAGATGAATTCCAAAAACCCCCGAGAATCCTAAGACTACTCTCGTGACTTAGGATCCTAGTTTGAATATCTGAATGGTCAGATAGTTGGTTTCATCTCTCGGCCATTCCCCAATGTATCTAAGAGATGTAATTTATTGGTCATACAACTCATATGAATAAAACTCAGTTTAATGATTTAAATCACAACACTCAATGAAATAGGATTAGAAACAATGTTTATTGAATGCAAAAAGGGCATGAACCCATTCCTAAAACAAAGGGAATTCACTCATGATGGAGATGAGAATACCAAATTCTAAATTAGAGAATAATAGTGTAAAAATGTGTTCAATCCTTGAGGGAGAACCCTCATTTATCCTAATTATAAAATATTGGGCTAAGCCCAACAAAACAAATATCAAAATCTGAAAAATGGGAATAGAATCTGCCATCTATGACCATGGGTATGTGACACGAACTGGTCGTGGATCATTGTTTCCAAAGGCTGGTTTTCATCATTCTGGATGACCCACGACTGTGGGAGGTGGAACACGGCCACGGGGCCCAAGCACGACCAGAGTGTGTGTGACACTTTCACTTCAAGTTGCTTCTCTTTTATCAAGGCTCAAAGGCAACTTATTTTGGCCATTCAATTGGTATTCGCATTGTCTCAACACCGACTTCTGTAACACCGTGTTTTTAAGAGCACTTTTAATTAAGTAATTAGTATTAATGGATTAATTATAGAAATTAATCAGTAATGTTTTAGGCTAAACCTCAATTGAGTTTTAGTCTTGTATTATGATTTTATTTCTTTCCCTATGTTTTCAAGATTTTTGGAGAATAAAAGTTTCCGAGACGATTTCGGGTCATTTTATCGAGTTTTCGCCCAGTTTTTTAGTTCCGTAACTCGGAATCGAATTTGGATTTCGCTGTTGGCTTCAAAATATTATTTCTAGTCAAAATAGACACCAAGTTTGTCCGTAATTCATCTCTAGATATTTTTCATCTAGGAAATTCAAGTTTCGACGTTTCGAGCTAATGTCCTAAATCGGGAGATTGTAAATTTCCGGATGAAATTATCCATAATTGTTCGGACATGATGTTTATCGAGAAATTATATCATATCAATAAAATTGGAAGTCATCATTTCATGAGCCACTTACTTGTTACACAAGTAATGCAAAAGCTTTCAAAAGCCCCTAAATCACCTATGCTAGTCTAAATCTACTTACTTTGCATTAAATTTTCTGATTTGATGAGGGTGAGACTCTCCTATAAATACCTCACCCCATTCTCTCATTTTTACACTAAATTCCCTATACAAACTAAGGTAGTCTTTTATTTTCTTTTCTTCATCATCTTCTCATACTTC
>NC_032015.1:11688912-11693479 GCF_001865875.1 Lupinus angustifolius | reverse complement strand
CATTTTAAATCGGAAGTTTTATCTTCGGGTAAAAATTTATTTTGTAAGTATAATAATTATCGCCATTTAACTAATTAACGTTATTTTGGCGTAATGAAGAGTTCGAGAGGAGATCGGATCGCTCACCTGCAAACAGAGAATCTAGCAACCCGACACACTCAAGTGAGGAAGAAAACATCGTGACACAGTGGTGTCCGAATATGCATCAGAACCTCCAAACTCCCTCACAAGTTTGGAGTTGCCTTTGGTATTAAGAAACTTTGTACTTAATCAATTGTCTGTTTGTTTGGATTAAGTACAACAATATTTCTTATACCGATTTATGTTATGTTTATATATGCAAATACAATTTTTAATCTTGAATTATAATGTTTGAATGATTATTATGGGAATGATATGTATGTGATATTTGTTAAATTGAATGTTTAAAAACATGTGATATAAATTAGGATTATTTTCCTTGAGAAAAGTAAATAAAATGATATTCAGGCTCTTCTCGCTTGAGCAAGACAGCTCTCGCTTGAGTGAGAAGTGTCTAGAGAAAATGAGTGTTTTAGCTCGGGGCGAGACAGCTCTCGCCTGAGCTAAAATAGGCACCAAGAGAACTGATTATTTTCTCCCTTAAGCGAGACATCTCTCGCTTAAGCCACAAATGCCTCTAAAATGGATGTGCCCTTGCTTTAGCGAGACAGCTCTCGCTTGAGCGAGAAGACTCCATACAGACATGACTTCTTTTTTAGTCGTCTGAACGATAACTCTCATATATACGAGAGCCTAATGTTGTAAAGGTAAATAACTATATGAAATTCTTGAAAGTAATAAAAGTAAGGAATTGCTTTGTTAAAGGCGAGGCCCGAGGGTGTGATATTATGCCCACGCAGCGAGATCGTTTGACCGTAAGATGCTTGGCTAGAGGAGTCATCCAGGATGATTCAGCAATGGTTCGTAATGGTGCTGAGAAGTATTATGTTGTGCATATGCAGCGAGATCGTCTGACCGTAAGAGACTTGACTTGAGAGCCGTCTAGGATAATTCAGCGTTGGTTCGTAGTGGTGCCGAAATTATTCTCTTTTTGTTTATATGTTAAGATCGGGACCCACTAGAAGCATTCCCGATGGGAGATGTCTTAGGATGGGCAGATCGTTAGAAAAGATGGATTAAAAGACATAATTTGCTAATTTTGGTTAGGGTGCATATTCATGGTAAAAAATGAAGTAGTGGAGAGGAAATGTACGGGAGACGAATGAGCCCCGAGATGTTGAGAAGGATGGCGTTGATGGCGGTAATTCATCAACAAAGTCTTGAGGGAGAGTCTAGGTGAGACGAGTCCCATGTATTCATGGATGAGGTATTCTGTTAGATCGGACAGTGCTCACAACGCAAACTAGACGGTCTCTGACAACCCCTCTTTGCAATCAGAATCGATGAGAGGGATGCCAGAAAGTGTTTGATACGACACTGTCCTGAAATGGACAGTTCCGTTGTAACAGATCGATCATATATCCTTGCGAGGAATAATTTTGGTGCAATCAAATCGACTTGTTATGGAAACTGTACTCTCGGTTATTTCCGAATAGTTATTGGGAGGATAAAGGAGTAAGGATGGTGGACTCATGCATCGCATTGCATACATGATATTCTTCAATATTGATTCTAAATTCTCGAGTTTTATACTTCATTCATCGTTATTATATGCTTGTATGATCACATGATATATATGTACTCGTGTGTTGTCTTGGTGTATTATTCCGTGTAATTCCACAATGTCTATGATAAGTTTTGCATAGATGTTTTACTCCTCTCTTTTCTTCTGGTGTATTTGTACGTATGTTCAGATGGACCCATCAATACTGATCTGAGGTTATCACTTCATTATATCCCAGGAGGGGACATGGAGTGTTGAGGGTAATCGACACACTTACACAGGTCCTTGCGACCTAGAGTTGGATTGGGTAAGCAATGACTCAATTCTACGTCTTCCACCTTACTACACAGTTCGGGAGGCATCATTCACTTTGCCCAACCGAAGACCTGCAACCGCCAAACTTTGTATACCGGCTGAAGCTCGAGGCGTACCAAAAGTTGTTAGGACCTGGCCCCAAACATGATTCTGATCATGAGGATCAGTGCCAAGAGAGACAGACGGGGCCATGCCAATGGGGTACACCCCGGACCCCTCGATGTATGTGGGAGTGGATGAAGTGGAAGAGGAGGAAGACAACGACAACTGTGTAGAGCTTATCTGCATAGAAGATTCAGTTGAGGTCATTGGGATCTCTTCTGACTCGGAGGTGGAGGAAGACCCTAGCGAGGCTTCCAGTGCACCTCCGGTTTAGGAGGTTTCTCTTTTGTTTTGTTGTGATAGGAACCCGTGTGAGGTACTTTTTGTAATGACAATGCCTCGACATTATTTTCTTTGTATTTTCATTTTTTTATTTGTGGCGATGATTAGATTTCGCTCTGTAAACAATTCTTTATTTATTCAAGAATTTTATGAATGAGAAGTATTCATAAAAGAATTGTGTTCATTTAATTATGTTCAATGCATTAAGAATTTTATTTCTACAAGGTTTGAAAATGTGACGTCTTAAAAATGGAATAAGGTAAAAGAGAAAATGATTCGTAAGTTATAGGTTATATAAAAGAAAAAAAATGAAAGAAAAATGTACCCATTTTTCTAAGAAATTAAATATGAAATGATTTTCGGGGCATTACAACTTCCATCTTCTTGCACTCAATCTCTACATTTTTTAGCTTCAATCCATCCAACTTGCACAACATAGCCAAAAATACTTGTTCGACCCGGACAAAGAGAAATAAAAGCTAAAAACTAAGGATGACAAATGGATGGATAACGATGGATTTGGATTTGGATATTAATGGATGGATGTAAAGTCATCCATCAATCAGTATAAATTTATTTAAACTCTATTTTAAGTTATCTAATCCATTCATATTCAATGGATTTCAATCCATCCAATTCATCCATGACTCCATTTTCAGAGATTTGGATGGATGGATAGCCAATCCATTTGGTTTTTATTATCAGAACTAAAAATATTATTGAAGAAAATCATTATTTCAAAAATTACTATTTCAACTAAATATTTTTTAAAATCATCTTTTAGAAAAACACTTCTAAAATCATCTATAAAATACTTTTAAAAATCAATTTTTTTAAAAAGTGATTTTTGAACTTTAGTAGAAAAATATTTTTTTTCAATATTCTACAAGCATGTGATGTTTAAGGTTCTACATGTAAAGCTTTTAACAAATACTTATCTAGTGTAATATCTATACACTGTGAGTGCAAAGATTTATACATAATCACTACATCACCCATCATTCATTTGGATTATTTTCTTTGAAGAATCAATAATGATTAAATATAAATGGTGGGGGTGCAGTGATAATATATAAAACTTGTCGCGCCCCGGTTTTCGGTTGCACGACCTCATTAGAGTCGCCACTACATTTTTTTCAATCAAAAAATATAGAAAAATATTTTGGCCCAATCACATTGGGCCTTGGACTTTGATATCCAGGTTTGGGAGTCGATTACACCCTAGGGAAGGTATTAGCACCCTAGTTGCCCGTTTGAACGGTACCCTATTATATTGCATGAATTATTAATTGTGTTATTATTATTTTATTTAAGTATGTGATTAATTAATTAATTAATTATTATGAAGAAAAAAAATTGTTTTTATTATTGTGCCTGACAAGATTGACCCCGGTCCTATGTTTAGGTAGAAAAAATTTATTTGTTGGGTTGATTTTATTTCTTAAAAAAAATTAATATTTAAACTATTATTTTTTAAAATGAGTGAAGTATAGCCCTTATGTCCAATACCGCATCTCATATTAAAACTTAGTTAAGAAATTACATTTTTTATTTATTAAAAACCCGTTCTTTAATATGAGCGAAACATAGCCCTTACGTCCGATACCGCATCTCATATCTTAAAATTGTGGAAATGTGGTTTCAACATTTTTTACAAGTACAATAATTATATTACATATCATTATCAAATTCATTACACATGTAGATGAAACAGAGTAGAGGTGATGAACAAAAAAAATAGATAGATGTAAGAAATTGGACTTACCTGGACACATGAATCAACATCTTTTAATTGAGAATAAAGACCCACAGTCGGAGAGAATGTTTAGACCAATTCAACACGTCCATGTATGCATTGGGCTTGTGTGATTCCTATGACTCAACAATTATTTCCAAGACTCGATGACAATATACGAATTTTGGCATTGTTAGATGATGATTATTGTTTTTGGTGGTGTGATTTTTGGTGGGATGATTTTGGATTGTTGTATGAAAGGTAATGTTGAGGGTAAAAAATGATTGATGAATGAATTTGTTTGATTGTTGCGTATAGGAGATTTTGATGTTGGTATGGATGAGAGGTTTTGTGGTTGTTGTGGACGAGAGATTTTGGGTATGGAAGATGATGTTTAGGGGGATTGGGGATCAGTTAGGAAAGAAATAGTATGAGTATTTTTGGCTTTTTCTCCATCGTCTCCTCTTAAGGGGAAGACCCCATCTATT
>NC_032015.1:11646801-11688812 GCF_001865875.1 Lupinus angustifolius | reverse complement strand
GATTTGTTGAGGCACCCATGCAGCCAAAACGATTCAGGGATTTGCTGAGGCACCCGTGTTGCCGAAATGATTCAGGGATTTGCTGAGGCACCCGTACTCCCAAAACGATTCAGGGATTTGCTGAGGTACCCATGTTGCCTAAACGATTCAGGGATTTGCTGAGGCACCCATGCTGCCAAAAGGATTCAGGGATTTGTTGAGGCACCCATGCTGCCAAAACGATTCAGGGATTTGCTGAGGCACCCGTGTTGCCGAAATGATTCAGGGATTTGCTGAGGCACCCGTACTCCCAAAACGATTCAGGGATTTGCTGAGGTACCCATGTTGCCTAAACGATTCAGGGATTTGCTGAGGCACCCATGCTGCCAAAAGGATTCAGGGATTTGTTGAGGCACCCATGCTGCCAAAACGATTCAGGGATTTGCTGAGGCACCCGTGTTGCCGAAATGATTCAGGGATTTGCTGAGGCACCCGTACTCCCAAAACGATTCAGGGATTTGCTGAGGTACCCATGTTGCCTAAAAGATTCAGGGATTTGCTGAGGCACCCATGTTGCCTAAACGATTCAGAGAATTGCCGAGGCACCCATGCTGCCATAACGAAGGTTTTGGTGTGAAGGTAGAAATTTCAGTTGCAGAATATAATATTCCGCGCTGATTTGTTAATGTAGATATTGTGTGTAAATATATGTTGAGATGTATGATATGCAATTTTTTGGTTTGTTTGTTTATGTTTAGTAGAGAAATGATGTAGAGATGCATGTTTGAATGTTTTGTAATGTAATGACTTGTTTATGCTTATTGGCAGAATAGTGTATGATGCATGTTTGAATGTTTGGTTATATGGAATGCAATGTTTTGTTTGTTTGTGTTTATTAGAAGAATAATACATGGATGCATGTTTGAATGTTTGATTATATGCAATGCAATATTTTTTGTTTTGTTTGTGCTTATAGGAAGAACAATTTGAATATGCATGTATGAATGCCTAGTTATATGTAATGAATGATTATGCCATATTTTTTTGTTTGTGCTATAATGATATGAATGTGACTATGCATTGAAAAATATAGTTATGCTTTAATGTATGTATGTCATGTATGACATGAGTACTATATATTTTGTTTGAATGAGTAAGACCTATGCACAAATGTTCTAATGCATCACTTAGGGTTCAGTTTGTTTTTTTATCTTGTGTATGAAATTCATCAAATTTTTTAGACTCAACTGAAGTGGTCCTTATTCTTGATGTTGATTGGTACAATCAAAATCTGCCCTAGTTTACTTGAAGACGTCTTTCCTTTAAGGTGATCCTTAAACCGCTTCACTATGATCCTGTGGACAATGACTAAACCAAACTATTTTGCCCGAGTGTAGGTTTGCATAAAATTTCTCTCAAAAGTGTTTGATGCTTTTTGTAACAGTAAAAATTGCCCTAGTGTGTATGTTATGAACTCTTGTCTTCACTCAGGAGGCTACAACTTAGATTCTCCAAAAAGTTGCATCTGTTTGGGTTATTGATGATATGCAATACCAAGTCTTCCACTTGGTGTGTTCATTTAATTTTCCCTAATTTTTGCCCAGAATACCATATGTAGGCATCTGCCGGGAATTCTCTCATTAGGATCTCAAGTCGCCGTCATAGGTTTTCGACTTAGGATCACTCACCTTTTTCTAGGTTGCCCATGTGGGTTTTCAACCTAACACTCTTTTGTTTTCTTATCTTTTTTTTTTTGCTCTTTTCTTTGAATACCCTTGGATGTCTTGGCTCGATGGAAAGTAGAAGCCTTAAACAATGAGTCGTTCTTTCTTCAAGATGCTTGATAATCAAAGATCTTTCTTGTGTTTGATTGAAAGATTTTAACTTCTTGTGATTGTTTGAACTAATACAATCATAAGAAATTACTTTGGTATTGCTCCAGGTCTGGGCTCTTTTTAATTTTCTGCATGAAAATGGGATCAACACAAAAACTGCCGCAGTTTGGTCTTCTTGTGACTTTTCACTGCCCCACTGTGAGATAATCCGAGTCATTCTTATATCCATATTGATTTGCTAAGCTTAGATTGTCAAGTTCTAGGCCATGAATAATCTGAAAATCTGCCCCAGTTGGAGAAGCTTCCAATTTTCCTTTGCCTTTATTGCTCCTTATTTCATGCATAACGTTTTTTCTAAAACAATGATCATGCAAAGTTTGATAAGTGTTTGGGCTATGAGTGGTGATGTGGTAATGATGATGCAATTTGGGTTTGACTTGGATAGATATGATGGTGATGATGATGATTGAATTCAATTTAGGTTTGGCTAATGTGGTGGTGGCTATGATAGAATTGAATTTGTCACTGGCTTTAAGAGTGATGGTGAAGGTATGAAGGATAGATGATTGATATTTAATTGTGGTTGATGATATTTAATTTGTGTTTGGGCTTGTGTTGATATGATGATGGTGATAAATTTTAACTTATACATTAAAGATGAGATATTTTATCAAAATTTTATGAGACTTGTGGAGTCAGTATTTTTTTGTATTGATGCACATCTTAGGCAAATAAGTCTTCAACAAGGTCTTTTTATGCTTGTATCGTGGCTAAGCTAAGGTTTTTCAAGAAAAGGATATAATGCTCAAAATTTGTGTTTCTCATACCCACAATTCACCTTTCTTCTTTATCCTATTTTCAACATTTTTCAAACATGACATTCAACTATTAAGAGAATTTTTCAGGTTTTGATAAGGATGGCCTATGATTATGGCGATAATTTTTTCATGAAGGGTTCCTTTTGTCATCCTTGATATTTCACTTTTACCCTAACTTTTGCCTCAGGTATTATTTGAGGATTCTCAGCGGGTTTCTTTTTTTTTTTTGTTGCAATTTAAGCAAGGAACGTTCTTTATATTCTCTTATCGTTCGGTTATATGATTGATGTAAAAGAATATTTTTCTTTAATAGTTGAATGTCAAGGAAAACTGTTAAAAAGCTACGCTCCCCAGACTATTGAAATATTGAGGGTTATTCAAAAATTATCTCCTTTCATTATGTCTGAGCTCAAATTGGGTGATTAGGGATATCTCCAAGATGTTTAGGAATTACAAAAAATGTCTTATGTCATTAGAAAAATTTGCTTGAAGATGTACATCATTATTTTTTTACATTTGTATCATTCTCCATTTTATTTTATTTTAAATCAAATATCTCACAGTAATGCATAGATTAATTTTATTTAGGTTTATGTGGGTATGTGTTCTTTGGATAAATATGGTGAGTGAAGTTAGTATGGTTAGATATCAGATGGTGAAACTTGTATGATCAATGTATCAGGATATACTTGTTAAAAAGATATGCATTTGAAAGTAAATTTTTCGGAGTGAATGCTTGAATGTTTTAACCTTGACTTTAGTCCTCAAGTGAAGAGAAATTTTCAAATTTGTCTCCAACTTTGCTAGGGTTGAAGATAATGCACTATCGAGTATAAACTCAACCACAAACTGTGAGTTTCCTATCTTCTTAAATGTCTTCAGTTTCAGTATTGATGGCTTTCAGTCGAGTCTAACAAACTTATTCTTAAAATCAATCTTCCATTTATGAGTGTCCTTAGTAGTGGGATCATGAAATGCATGCAAAAAAATGATTTCTTATTGATGCATGATATGCATGAAGTGAATTTTTTATCATGTTACATGAATGGAGATACAACCTATAACTTAAAATGATGCATGAAATGCAAGAAACGTGTATGACTATTCATATGTTTGGATGTATGGATGGTGCAAGGATTCAAATCTTTTCATGATGCATGGATACAAATCTTTTTATGATGCATGAGACGTGAGAATGCATGTAATTTTATTTCTTTCTTGAATGAATGAGACTGGTAGAAAATGCAATTTATGATATGTGCGACTTTGAATGCACGAGGGTTATCCATTTTTATTTTTTCTTTTTATGATGATGAATGAAATTTGGTTAATGAAATGATACAATCTTTGAATGAAGTTTTTATTTATTTATGAATCTACGTATGAGTGAATGTATAAATAAATATGTGTATGAATGATGTATTTTTCATGAATGGATGAATGAATTGTTTCTCTTTTTGAATAGTTTATTTTCATTTTTTTTATGAATGTATGATTTATTTATTTATTATTTTTTGATGAATGTATGCATAAGTGAATGTATGTATGAGTAATGTGTTTATTTTTTAAATTGCATGTATACATGAGTGAATGAATGTTTAATAATTTTTTATGCATGAATTAATGTCTAAGCCAATTAATGAAGATTTTATTCTTGAATATAATAAATGAATGCATAAACCAATCAATGATGATTTTTTATTTTTGAATGTAACAAATAAATGCATGAGTCAATTAATGAATTTTTTTATATTTTTGAATACAATGAATAAATGCATAAATCAATCAATTAAAGTTTTATTCTTGAATGAATGCACAAATAAATGAATGTTCAAATAATATATTTTTGGATGCATGCACTCACTATCATAAATATGGTATACTTAAGAGGTTTTAGGTTTATCTAATACGGATTGCTTCTAAGGGGCCCAGATTGCATCCAATCATAAAGAGAGGAAACTCAAATATCCCAATGATTACAAGTGAGACCCGAAATCTACACCAGTAAGGCCCATGATATTAGGTAACAATCTGGGTGGTTCATCATGCCAATGTAAGTGAGGCCCAAAGTCCTCACCGACAAGGCGGATGTTCCTCCTAACTTAATGCTCGGGTATAGAGCATATACTTACGCCAATGTGATGATGCAGGGAAGAAGATATTAATGACATACAATAAAATAATAAAAACATAACAATAAAAAAAACATGCATTTAATATTTACGAGTCTGACTCACCAAAAAAAAGTTCCCCAGTAGAGTCGCCAGCTGTCGCGCCCCGGTTTTCGGTTGTACGACCTCATTAGAGTCGCCACTACATTTTTTTCAATCAAAAAATGTAGAAAAATCTTTTGGCCCAATCACATTGGGCCTTGGACTTTGATATCCAGGTTCGGGAGTCGATTACACCCTAGGGAAGGTATTAGCATCCTAGTTGCCCGTTTGAATGATACCCTATTATATTGCATGAATTATTAATTGTGTTATTATTATTTTATTTAATTGTGTGATAATTAATTAATTATTATGAAGAAAAAAATTGTTTTTATTATTGTGTCTAACAAGAATGACCCCGGTCATACGTATCCCTATTAAGGGAATCAAGGCTTAAGTAGTTCTTTAGGTAGAAAAAGTTTATTTGGTTGGGTTAATTTTATTTATTAAAAATAGTAAAGTTTAAATTCTTTTTTTTGAGTGAAGTATAGCCCTTATGTCCAATACCGCATATCATATTAAAACTTAGTTAAGAAATTACATTTTTTTTATTAAAAAATCGTTTTTTAATATGAGCGAAGCATAGCCCTTACGTCCGATACCGCATCTCATATCTTAAAATTGTGGAAATGTGGTTTCAACATTTTTTACAAGTACAATAATTATATGACATATCATTATCAAGTTTATTACACATGTAGATGAAACAGAGTAGAGGTGATGAACAAAAAAAATAGATAGATGTAAGAAATTGGACTTACCTGGACACATGAATCAACATCTTTTAATTGAGAATAAAGACCCACAGTCGGAGAGAATGTTTAGACCAATTCAACACGTCCATGTATGCATTGGGCTTGTGTGATTCCTATGACTCAACAATTATTTCCAAGACTCGATGACAATATACGAATTTTGGCATTGTTAGATGATGATTATTGTTTTTGGTGGTGTGATTTTTGGTGGGATGATTTTGGATTGTTGTATGAAAGGTAATGTTGAGGGTAAAAAATGATTGATGAATGAATTTGTTTGATTGTTGCGTATAGGAGATTTTGATGTTGGTATGGATGAGAGGTTTTGTGGTTGTTGTGGACGAGAGATTTTGGGTATGGAAGATGATGTTTAGGGGGATTGGGGATCAGTTAGGAAAGAAATAGTATGAGTATTTTTGGCTTTTTCTCCATCGTCTCCTCTTAAGGGGAAGACCCCATCTATTTATAGTCAAAGTCATATGAACACCAATTAATTCCTAGGAGAACATTAAGGGATTATGATTTTTTCTAATTCCCAATCTGATTTTTATCACACTTAAATGCAAGTTTTAAATAGCCAAACTTTCATACTCAATCAATGTATTTAATTCCAGCACATGGCCAAATTGCAAAAAAATCAATCAACACCCAATCTTTTCAAAATTCAAATCTCCATAATAATGATTATTAAAGCTCGAATTACAAATATTTGATTTTATGATCTTTCATTAAATATCAATATCTCATTTATCTCTTTATTTGCTGGAAATAATTTTCTTTGGAATCAATTGAAATAAAATTCATTAAGTGCTAATGAATTCATTTATTTTATTTGATTACCCCATTTTCTAACAAAAATCAATTCATGGAATCTAATCGGATTCACATAAAATATATATTTGAGTTGATGAAATTTTTATAAAAAATATTTATTGAAAAATTGGTTTTTTGAAGTATTTTTGGGCCTGACAAAATTGGGTATTCACAAAACTCATACATTCTTAGTGCATATATTTTTTCTCATACTTATATACAAAGAAATGGTAATTCAAAAAGCTTACAATTATTTCTCGAAATCCTTAACTTTTTTAGCATTATGATTCTCTTAATAGGCCTTATCTTGTCATATGATCCTTTTTTGATCAACTATTCTCTTTACAACATCCTTTTTAATCTATTCTCTTTACAACATCCTTTTTAATCTATTCTCTTTAAGTGTACTTTGTATTTTTCACTTTTTTTTGTTTTTTCTTATGATTTTCTGAAAGAGAAAATGATTAATTTTCTTCCTTTTCATCTTTTTGTGTGTCCTTCCACTACACATGGCCTTTTTAGCTTTTCCATTGCTTTAATTAAATATGCCAAATTAACTCAAAACCCTCATTTAAGTAGATATGAAAAAATCAGTAAAGTTTAGGCTCAAAAGTGGGCGACTAATGGGTATTCAATGTTTATACCAAGTGATTGAAGGTCAAAAGAAAAAGTCTTAATTGTCTCTATTATTTTTTTAATGCACACAAACAAACTTCAATTTTGAAATGATCATAAATCAAGTTCTAGAATTTACAATCATGAAAGAAAAAGGGTTTTCATGTAATTGTCAATTCAAATCAGAACTCTTATTGTCTATGGCTCATGTCTCTTACATTTGGTACATTCAACAATAGTTATGAAACAAAGATTTTTATTAAATCAAATTTAATTCACAATTGCGAAATCTAATGTCTTTCATGTAATTATTCTATCACAAGTTTTTTTTCCAATTGGGGTAATAGATCAACAATCATGATTCATGCATACTTCTTCGTTCAAAGCAGATAGACAACACATAGAACAGAGTATGGAATAAATGAGATATGAAACATATGCTAATTCATGATAATATGAATATTCAATCTAAAAATTAAAACTTATATGGTATGCATGATATGAATGAACTATCTAAACAAGAAGAAAAAGAAAACTTACGGGTCAGGCAAGAAGTGCACATGGCTTATGTTTTAGTTATAAGTGGTCAGCCTCATTGGGTGTAGCAAAAGTACCTGCAAAAGAAGAGAAAAAGTCCTAAATGTCCTAAATATCCTAGATGGATCAGGTGCAAACACCCGTTTTGAAAGAGCAGCTGATACGAACGATCGTGTTAGCACTTTTCTCTGTAAAAAATTATTTTTATTTTTTATTTTACTAGATTTTATGATTTTTTTTGTTGGCCGACACTATAAACATCCCCTACAAAGGCTCTGAACTCAGGGAGGCACTAAAGCCGACACTAAAATACTAAAATTAATTAACTAAAAAAATGTACCTTCAACATGGGTTGCCTCCCACAAAGCGCTCGTTTAACATCATTAGCTTGACGGTTGATCCTTGTGCAACAAACATGATCCCATGAACTCATACTCGAGGGTGAAGGAAGTATTTTTACTTTGATTTAGGTGCTTTCTCTTTCTCCCAATTATCAGATTTAGGTATGACCCTCAAGCTCTCCTCATATGGGTTGTAGGGGAGTGTTGAGCTTGCATTTACATATTCACTACCCTTAGCCACTTCCTCGTCAAAATTCGAAGTGTCACCTTGTAGCATGCTTCATTGCAAGAGATCGTCATATTTCACTTTAGGCACTCTTTCCTTCATTACTTGATTCAGCATATCAACCCTGTAACATGAGTCCTCAAGAGAATGTTGTTTAATAGATTTAGCAATATTAAATTCAACATTTTCATCCCCATGCTTGGGGAAACTTTTTCATTTTTAATATCAATTATGACACTAGAGGTAGCAAAAAATGGTCTACCTAGTGTGACTGAAATTTGTGCATCTTCTTTCATATCTAGTATTACAAAATCTATTTGAATGAAAATTTTCTCAACTTTGATAGAAACATCTCCAAGATGCTTATAGGAAATTTAACTGACCTATCCGCTAATTGAAGCAATATAGTAGTGAGTTTTAGTTCACACGCGTCCAATTTTTTACACACGGATAAGGGCCATGAGACTCGCATTTGCCCTCAAGTCATATAAAACACAGTCAAAATTAGTGTTACTAATTAAGCATGAGATAGAGAAACTACTAGAATCTTTTAGTTTAGAATGCAATTTATTTTGAATTAATGCACCACTTAGAACAATTGTTTCATAATCATCTAGTCTTCTCTTTTTAGATA
Organism: Lupinus angustifolius; assembly: GCF_001865875.1. Lineage (NCBI taxonomy): Eukaryota > Viridiplantae > Streptophyta > Magnoliopsida > Fabales > Fabaceae > Lupinus > Lupinus angustifolius. The sequence goes on along the minus strand of NC_032015.1, from coordinate 11,680,046 downwards.
GAATATCCTTAAGAAATTTCATGTACGCAAGTATCTACTGCAATATCTCAATAAAAAGGCAAACTGATATATAATTTCTTAAGGATATCTAAGAAATTTTCATATTTCTTTTCTAATTTTGCCTTTGTATATTTGTGAGGAAAAGAATTGGTAGTACATATAGTGATGGAGCTACATACATAGACACATTTTCAGAATTTTGTTCCCACTGAGGGAGTTGTGTCTCATTATGTTTCTTTTTCACTTATGTATCATTCTCAGTTCATGGAACATTCTTGAGTTCATTTTCACTCCTTAATCGGATAGTCTTACAATGTTCATTATTTGAATTTTTTTCTAACTGTCCTAGAAACATCTATATTTGTATATTAAAGTTGCTAGCTTGTTGGGCAATTTGTGTTTTTAGCATTTTTCTATGGATGGTCAAGTTTTTAATCTTAGAATTCAATTAATTTAATATATTTAAGACATTTTTATTAATTATGGGTTGATCATCTTAAAATTTATTAAGATTAACAAATAATTCTCTCTGACTTTCCATCATCATTTGATCCTCTTGATTCTATCCTTTGTGATCTCTGTTTGGAATTCTTTCTCCCCTTGTTTTGAATTGGGTACAAGCACCTTCACTGCTACCACCTACACGGTAGCTATTGTTGCTTTTTAAATTGTTCCAAATGATCCTTATCCTAAGGTAGTTGCTCCAACATTTTTCATATGATGCTCCAACAAGGCAACCTTGTTAGATAGGCCCATTTCCTTGACATTGTCTATAGCAACTTCAAGCTCTTCAATTTCATGTTTGGCCACCTCATGATATTAAGCTCACTATACCTTCTTTTAGAAAATGTCACCCCAATATTAATTTCATTTGCAGCTTCAGTTATAGGAACACTAAAATGCTTCTTAATATCCTCAAAATCCAAAGCATTTGACCAGTGCTTTTTGCTGCTACTGTTTCTATTAGTATTGGGCAAACATAGCATCTCTTCATTGTTCTCCTGCACTTGTTTCATTATCTCCTCAAACTCCCAAGCAAAAGCTCTTCTTTTCTTGTTGCTATTTGGGAATAATATCACGTCATTGTTCTCTATCCAAAGCACTCGTGTGGTGCAGTTTCTTCATGAAGGCATTGAAATGCCACACTGTCTTTTCGTCTAGCAAAGCCTAATGTTTTTTTAGCTATAAAACTAAGAACTTTGGGTATCAAATGAGTATGTTGATAGAAGAGTTTGTCTTCAAGATATGTTCGGACTATGTAACTTATGTGTGTACAATTAGTATAAACCATTATATTTAACTAGAATTGATAGCTAAGATGTGAAGTAAACTTACTTTTGGAGTAAATGGATCCTCTCTCTTCTTCCAATAGTTGCATGGAGAAAAGAAAATAACAATATGAGTGAGGAGCTGAGACCATCATCTCCTTTGTTGCTACTTACCTCCTTTTTTCATAGTGCTTCTTCCACATTGCCTCAATCTATGGTTGTTAAACCAAACTTTCCTTTATCACTAGAGTTTTGGACACAATAGCCACATTCTTTGTTCTAAGCTTCACAGGAAGACCTATCATCGGTTCATTGGTTGAATGCAAAGCTTGTTACTAATCACCAATTTCTTCCACCACCACCACCCCTGATTCATTGGTTGAATAACCACATTTTTATTTGCTCTTTTATCAAATTTAATTAGAAATGAGTAACATATCTCGACCCAAGATAAAGTTATTTTCTGACTTTTTTGTGGGAGATTCAGCCTTATTTATTGCTAAGTTGTTAGAGTACAAGTTTTTGTTTCTACTCAAGTTTCTCCTACCAAGAAACAAATAATTTTTTTGATACAGAGTACTTAAATAAATTATAAAGATTGGCAAGACAAACATTCTCATGAAATCAATACAATTATTTTAAATAAATTCAAATGATGACACAAGTAAAGACCATAAAGACTTATATGAGTAAATCAATAAAATCTTCAAATTGCTAGTCACTGAAAACATTCGTCATTATAGGAGCTTTACTAGTTAGACGAGTTTAATCATTAGATGTGCTTATCCAATAGACGAGCTTGGTCCTTTGATACATTTATAGTCGACTTTATTTTCTAACAATTTTTAGCTTTACATACTTGAAAAAAAACGTTTGTCCTCTTATTATTCATATTTTAATCCTTCCTTCAAAGAAAAGCTACTCCCAATATTTGTAGGAACGGTGGATTCACTAGTGATAATACAAGAACAACCAACACATTGTCGTATAATAAGCAACACATTTGAGTTATCTAAGCAACTTTGTTGTATTACATAAACTGGACACAAGGTTCAAAATAAAATGCTTGTATGCGAAAATGACAAGACCAAAAGATACATGTAAAGTTTTGGTATTATCATTAGTAGTAAACCAACCTGACATCCCTGCCATATTTTGCCTTAATTATAGGTAATGCTACTCTGCAGAGGGCAATGTTCAGCATCATCTTCCTCTACGAAAATTGTGACAATCCAAGCACAAAGAAAAAGACTAAAATGCACACAACTCTCCATAGGTAATTGCAATAAAAAAACCTTCAATTCAAAATTCAGCAACTCGATTCCCTAACCTTACCAAAGAAAACATGCAGGATAGTGCAAATGTACATGCAAAAAAAAACCAAATCCTGACTCAATATTCATGGTTTGATAAGTTCAATGAATTGAGTTGCTGAACTTTATACCACATGGAAGTATTTTTTTGCAATTGATCCATGATTTGGAGGAATTCTGTGCATTTAACCCTTCCCCCATAAGGAAAATAAACTATAGTGACTGTACACAGGAAAAAGCAAGCACATCCCTTCCAAAGCAAACAAAACAATACCAACAGGGTAACTGAGCTTTCTATCCCTCTATGAAGCAGCCCACAGTACATCTTCGGCATGAGCCTGAAATTGCATAACAGAAGTGTTTCGATTAACTTATTTTATATTCAAAACATTTTATAAAGAATTACAATACGGGAAAAGAATTAATAATCCATAGACAATATTACTTACAATCTTTGGGTACTTATGGTACTGCTTTCCAATAATATACACACATACACAGATATATACATATATATGGCACACACTAAATGTCTTACATCATGTTTTCATTTATCAATTGATGAGCTATTAGGCAATCAGGCAACCGAAAATGACTACTTCTTTACCAATATGGTGAGGGGATACCCTTGGCAGTACTAAACAAAATTGATGAGTTAATACATGTTATATTTTAAAAAGAACAACATCACAAACACCTGAAGGTTATACCTAAATTTTGTTTATAATGTAATCCAAACATGCTAAATTAGGCCAATTCATTCAACTCCGTCCCACATTGGAGAAAAATCACAAATTTTATGGATATGACAACTAAAATTAAAAAAAAATTCAGCACGGATCATAAATTCCATCAATGATGATTAAAATCATAAAATTCATTTCCTAGATCATATCTACTACTACTTAAACAACCAAGCCTTTCCAACCTGATGAGGTTCGCTACATTGAACAAATGATATCATAAAATCATATGGTAAATCATGTTCCCAGACAAATCATTTAAAGCTAATGTCTTTTAATGGTTTAGCCTATAGGTTTTCTTTTTGTCCAATCCATCTATCTCTAAATTTCCATCAGGTAACATATGATCTATTTTCCTTCAATGGATTTTCTCGGCACACATCATTTATAATAGAGCAAGCATTATAACATCATTCGACCTATACAGTCGACCCCATCTAATGGGATAAAGGCTTGATTGTTGATGATGTCAGCTTTTCTCGGCACAGGATTCTATCATCAACAAAACAAACAATTAAAAAAAACACAGACCTGGTTTTGTAAACGGTGTCGCGATTCGGCGGTGCAACGAGGAGGATCCTCAAACAAAGAAAGCGAGAATTGCTTATCCGCAACACCAACATCAAAGTGAATAAGACCAGAGCTAGGGACATCGACACGAATCTCTTTAACAGGGAACCAAAGGAACAACTCATGTGCCGAGACGCCGGATAACCCTCCAATACTGCCGTATTTTAGAGTTCCGGTGATATTGGTATCGTAGTGCACTTCGTTCTCGAATTTAGCGTTGCAGGGTTGTTCCATCGATACCAGGAATTCGCCGGAGGTGGCGTTGACGGTGTACTGCGTGATTCCAGTCGGGAGAAGACCGACAGGGAGGCCTTGATGGCGGAGGTGATCGTATATGGTCAGATTGGACGGTGATGATGCCGTGGCGATAGAGGAGAAGAAGAAGAAGAAGAAAATGAGGGTTAGGATCAAAGAGGGGATATGAAGAGACATGTTGGATTTGGTGAATTTTGTTTTGATATTTGGAAAGGAAGAAGGAGGAAGAGAGGGTTTTGATTTTCGATGTTCTTTCTTTCTTCCTTCCTTTCACCCTTTACCTAATCAATCATCCACCAACTATTCTCCTTTTCTCTGTCTCTTTCTCTATTCAACTCTTTCAAATTCAATACACGTTATGCTTTCTCTCTATTTTTTTCCTTTAAATATTATTGTGATTTTGGTACACTTTAAAATCAATATTAATACGGTTTATTTAAAGTGTTTATCTCCATGTGAGAAATCAGGATTCAGCTTAAAATAGTGTATTTTTAAATTCTATCTATAGAGAAAATAGTCTTTCCATTACCAATTATTTGGTTGAGTGTAATATTTATGTAAGAGTAAAAATTTATATATAGTCAGTGTATTATCTATTTACTTTTACTTAAGTCTCAAAATAATTAAAAATAAATGGTAAATAATATAATGATAATATAAAAACTTATATATTGTCGGTATGTATTTTTTTCTGTATTTTTTTTAAGATTCTTAAACCAGTACATTGATTCCTAAATTACACATCATTATATTGATTCACAAAATTTCTTTATTTTATCAACTTTCAACTACCCAAATCTTTGAAAGGTTCATAAATACTCACATTTATACTATCATATAAAGAATAACGTGAATAAGAGGTAATTAGGTAATTAATCATGTGTAAGTTTTATATCCTAAATCTTCCTCGGAGCATTAATGGATGAATGAAAACATTGATGAATAAGTGAAGGCATTGGTGATTTCAAACATTAGATTTAGATTATTTTATGATAAAATACTAAAACTCTCATGAAAAGTTAACTTTTTTTGTTGGTATATGGTGAAAGCTAGAAACAAAAGAAACAACAAAAGAAACTAACTAAAAGCCTTTACGATCTAGGTGAATATAACCTAAAATTTGGAGAGGAGGAGAATCATAAAGAATATAATCAATGTTCGCATTATCCAACACCAAAGCTGCTAATCTATTTGTTACTAAGTTCTAATTTCTTGGTATATGAGTGATCACCACGTCCCAACTTTGTTGTACAATGTCCCATATACCCATGATCTTATTGGCTGCATACTGATCATGATGAACAACCCTCATTTTTTTATTGCTTGAATCCCATCTAAACAATCTATTTCACATATGAAAATTTAGATTCCTTTAAACCAAGTCAAGTCCAATCCTCTAAAAGTGGCTAACAATTCAATAAGAAACATATCTATGTGCCCTTCCTTACATGAGAAACCTGCAATCTAGCCAATAATTTTTGAAATCATAACTCTTGGATATCAATTCCTAACTACAAGTAAATTTTGTATAAAGAGCATAAACATTTTCACTAAAACTAACCCAACTATTTCTCACACTTTAAGATTTAATCCAATGGGGAATGAGTATAAGTTATCCCATAGATTGGTTTAATCCAACATGAGACAGTTTTGATTCTATGTATTGAAATTCAAATTTATAATATATTTTGTAAATTGAGTTGTGAATTTATAATTTTTATTTATGTTTTGAGTTTGTTAAGTAGAATAAATACATTTACATTAATACTTGCAATTGCAATTGAATCACTATAAAATTGTATGAGTGCCCTAACTATTTCATCATCAGTACCATATTAATTTCTTATGTTGTTTCAATATTAACCTGAAATAACTCAAAATATGAAAATTCTTACCAGCATTTACATTGCTCTATTTACATACAAGTATTTGGGTATTCAATATTATTAGTAATATCAGTTTTATATATTCTTACTGTATCATTCATATTTATTTTATATTATTGATTTTTTCAAAATAATAATACAATTAAATAATAGATAATATATTAACTTATATAAACCTTTATACTAAAAATGTATAGATATATATTATACTCAATTACTAAAGCCCTTACCCGCATTTGCGTTGCTTGATAACATAATTGTAATCATATATGCATGTTATATGCAGTGAATCAACAATTTTTGTGTGCACTCAAAGGTTAAATATGTCCCTTGAATATTAGAAAATATTCAAAATATTGTCAATTTTGCTTATAAAATATTAGAAAGTTTTTGTGTCATTCACACTTGCTTATAAACTATTAAATATGCAAAATATGAGTATACTATTGTGAGTTTATAGCAATTGTGAGGGTGAAAATATCACTCTAAGAATTCCTCCCATATTTATATTTGATCATATATATTATTTCTATATGTTTCTATAATTAGGGAGAATGCTTAACACATTGATTGATTCATCTACTCCCATATTTTGAATAAACAGTTTTTCAAGTAAACAATAGTTTTTGTTTGAATCATCTTTTATTTCTCTATCTGTGCAATGAAAAAAATGGTTTAAAAATTAGAAATTTTACATTTTTGAAGATGTGTGAAAACACAATCAGATAAAAGATTGTTAGTTTATTCTTTCTAAGAATATAATTTGGTAAGAAATTTTAGCATAAAAACTGAACGCTCAATCCTAAACAATAAGAAAGTGGAATGCGGTTGATAGGTACGAGAAATGCTAGTATAACACTATGACTCATTCATTATAAAAAAAAACAACCTAATTAGAAGGATTATTCAAAATGAGTTTATCTCTGGAAAGAATAAAGAACGATTTATGTATTCTTTAATTCATGCTTATATCATGTAAGTAGATATCACACTTGTCAAAATCATCAATGTTATTAAAGCTTATTTAGGTGACTTTACCATTTAGGAATAGATACAGACATACAGTGGTAGTAAAGCCTCGTTGAAATTTGAACCTTTCATTTTTTCCTCTTAAAAATGTTGGCTGAAAAGCAATTCATAAATTCTAGTATATTAATTTTTATTTAATTATAGACTTTTAATTAATGTGAATTTGTTCTACCCGTTCCCCATTGTGCAGCGTCGGATAAATTTCATTGTTATCAGAAAATGAAAAGAGTAGAAAAATATAAGTGAAATATAACGTCTTGAACCAAAACCTTAAAACAATTAATAAGCCGAACAATCTCCCCTCATATTCACAAGGGTTTTCCACTTATAAACTCTTTTGATGATTTCCTCATATTCAATGTGAGACTTCATATTTGAATAAACCAAACAATCTCACCTTAAACATGTGTACCACATACTTACCGAACACTCTCCTTAAGTCCACTATGTCTTAGCCAAACCATAAGCTCAGTTACTACTTGTTGGACCGTTTGCAACAGAAGAGCCTCCAATACTAGAGAGCTCTTTTGTTATCAGAGCATCTGAAATGTCACAAGTGAGACACCATGTCTCGGACCAAAACATCAAGGAATGATTTTATGAGCTTTTTCCACTTATAAACTCTTTCACTTATATCTAATGTGAAACTTAACACTTGAATAAACCCAACAACAGCCTCTTACCAACATAGAGTGATATTGTTGTCGGGTATGTGAATAGTTAATAGCCACATGTGAAACATTATGTCTTAAACCAAAACCTTAAGATAGTGGTTATAGGCCCTTTTCGACATATAAAGTCTTCAACTTATCCACTCATATCCGATGTGAAACTTCATACTTGAATACACCCAATTATCTTCTATTGGTTACTGAGGGCTCTAACTTCACCTAGAGGGGGGTGAATAGGTTCAAGTAACAATTAAACTCAATTCGAATTACAAAAGATAGTCTAAAAAACTACTGGTTTTAATCAATTAAATGATTGCTTAATCAATTAACATAAAGTTGGAGTTAATCGATTAACTGAAGGCTTAATCGATTAACTTGCTGGTTTTCTTGAGAATCTTTTGGTTCTTGATGCAGAAAGAAAACAATGATTAAACTAATCTAATATGCTCTTAAACAGATTACTGAAAGTTATTAACAAATCAGATTCACTTATGCAATAATCTCTAAATGCATGTAATCAAATAAAGCGAAAATACAATAATTACATTAAGCAAAATAGTAGGGTAAGAGAGAAGATAACACGACCGATTTATCCTGGTTCTTTTGCCAATCCACATGCAATCTACAACCAGTCCTCCCCTTTTGATATTGGGAGATTTGCTTTACTAAGAAGAAATCAAATGTTTATACAAAACACTTCTTCCACCAAGAATTATATTGAACCTAGCTTCTAATGGCTCCTCAACACTTCTAACCACATATACCCAACGAGACCTCTTCTTGGACCTTGACCGCATCCTAGGATTTCTCATAAATTTCTTTCTTCCTCCAAGGTGATACCTCACACGAACAAAGAGACAAATTTAAAAATCGACTATAAAGATGTGTACAAAGTTCTTTTGCACCTACAATGTGCTAATCATACACTAATATTCAGAACAAAACTACCCTTTGAAAAATCTCACGATTTCAGAGATGAATATGATTCGGAAAAGGAAATATTTGAAAACTCTCAATATATGAAAATAAACTTTTTGAAAGATTCACAAAACTCTCTCTTTTCACATGAAAGTTTATTTCTCTTTTTTTTTCTTTTCAGAAAATCACTCTTGAGAAATGTGTTTCAATCTTGCATAAAGTTTCTGTATTACTCAGATATATTTGCATATGGGAAAGGATGGTAAAATATCATTCAATTTCAAACTATTCTATTGGGGATAATCGATTAAATAAAAACTTAATCGATTCAGATTTCTTTAAAACGTCCAAGATTCGAAACTAGAAACTAACTTAATCGACTAACCATGTCCTTAATCGATTAACGAGTTTACCATTTGCAAAGACTTAATCGATTAATCAATGTCTTGATCGATTAACATGTTTATGAAAAGACTTAGTTAATTTTGCATGAACCTCTAACATGAATGATTGGTGCATGATGCATGATTTTGAAAATGATATAAGTATTAATGCCCAAAATCATGTATGCATGCTAAATGCACCTAAATCATGTTATGTATGAAAATCTCTTAATCTTTAATTATGTGAGATTTATCATAAGGTTCATCGACTTAGAATTTACTCATTCAAAGCATCTTAGGACCAAAAAATAAAAGAGAATAAAGTATCTCATCATATCAGGAGATAACTTATCACCTTAAATTCATTCAATATTTGACATGTGCCTTATTTTCTCTTTTATAATATATTTTAAAATGAAAACTTCTCAAATGAAGGGAAATAAAACACATGCTAGACACTGAATAGATTTAAGGAGATAAGTTATCTCCTACCATAAGGAGATACTTCATTATCAAAATAAAAAATATTACTATAGACTTGATGATCCTTTCTTGAAGCTTGAATATGAGTCTTTATTTTGTTGTTGTTATTGATATGTCCTTGTCTTTAAGCTTTTAGCTTTCTCATGATCAAAATCATGTTCTTGCACGCTTGCATTCACAATCTTCCCCTTTTTGATGACAACAAACCAATCTTGCAAACTTGCAACCTTCTTGAAGACAATCAACTTGTTTTAAGATATGCTTTTGAGATTGGAAAATTTGCGCCCCCTCACTTTGTCCATTTGTTAATTTGTATCTTGCGGAAGCTTGTAATGCATCAAATCTGGAAAACATAGACAAGAACCTTTTCTCCCCATTTTGGACGATCAAAAATCAATATTACATATAAAAATAAGCCAAAAGTAAAGAGATAAAGAATTATATCTTATCTTAATTGATTATACATGGGCTTAATCGAGCAAGTAGGTTATGAATTCATTGAAATTGCAAATGTTGCTGCTATTAATCGATTATATCTACAATTAGTCGATTAAATAAAGTATATTTCAGAAATTCAATGAAAGTTTCCTGATTTTCTTCGGTAATTACCTGTTAGATTCAACATATATTCAACAATTATAGTAGTTTATTGAAGAAATAGGAAGAAATAAAATAACGAAAATGTCATCAACACATATATTCATGATAATCATCCATTTCAAACATAAGAGCACACACACATCAATACATTCCAAAGTACATATGCCAAAATATCAAAGAAAGTAGAATTCAATACATAAGCAGAGTCATAAAAAGTACAAACTAAACAACAATGACAAAATAAACACACACCCTAGTCAAAACCAACTAGGACTACTTATGATTGTTTTAACTAGACTAGCTACTAGGAGGGAAGTCGCCAAAGGTCTTAAAAAGAAAGCTAAGCTGATCAAAGTGAGTCTTGTTTTCCAGTTCATGCCTTTGAAACTCAGTCATGAGCCTTTTTTCCATGGATTGCATTCCATTATGAATGTGCTCATTGAGGCGTTGTTCCATAGCATCCAAATGAGCCAAACCAAAATATGGTTCTTGAGGCATATTAGGACCCTCATCCGATTGCGACGCTTGGGTTTGCTCAGATGGAATAGCACAATTTTCCTCATCTAAAATCTCAAATGTAGTATGATAGTCCTCCTAATACATGCACACTCTATCATATTTGTAAATACTCATCTTGTGTATCAGACTATCATCTATGAGATGCCCACTAGGATTCACATCAATTATCTCATCATTACTTGTTTCAATGTCAACATGCTCAATGACACGAGATATAAAGATCTCATAGGCTAATAATCTAGATGAAGATGATGTGATGCCATACATCACTTTCAGAATCTCAGCAGGGCAATTCACCATGATTCCTTCCTTTAAAACATACATAAGCTTCAAGTCATTATCCGTTGGTTGAGCATGATTGTGTTTTGTTGAACCAATACATACGCAATAAGGTAATGAAGAAGCCTATTCTCAAAACTCATGGATCCAGCCTTAGTTAGCCCACCTTGCACATAGTAGTATGGTCCTCTAAGGCATGACTTGTACATCTCAGTTGAGTCATAAGAATTCCATAACTCATTGTTATAGTCACCTTGAGGAGAGCCATCACTAGCTAGGCCTCTAACTTACAAAAATAACACCTCATCCAATATTATTAACATTCCCTTTACAACACTAACATACCTCCCATCCTTATATTGAAATTTGCTATAAAAATCCCGAACTAGAGAGGGGGAAATATTACCATTAAGCTCTAGAAAGTTCTAGCCCCTTGTGCCTCTAACTCCAGCGGGAATTGAAATCCTTGCTCCACCATCTATGCCATATTGGCATACCGAATGTAAGTCTACTTTCAGCCAATAAACTTAGCCAACCTATCAGCTTGTAGAGCTGGAGTGTAGTAGGGACCATTCCTAACATGGGTTCTGCCACCTTGATGATTTAGGTAGAAAAGAGATGGAATATTCAAATTCAAGCAAAGTGCTCAACATGTGGCCTATGTGGAAAGCATGAATTCAACATGAAGCTTCTTATTAAGCAGCTTAGCTTGGACCAAATGCACGCCCAATGTAACTTGGACACCAACTTAGCACGAATAGACTCAACTAGGCACGCCCAGAACACAAGCTTGGAACGGGCCACCACACGTATGGCACATGCTAAGTGCTCATTGAGTAGCATAACATGGCACCTGGAACGTCGAGCGTGGAATCAAGCACCAAGCCACATCAACATCAAGCACGGTCAAGCTGCTCAAGCAGTCACCTCAGCGATGAAACATAGGCGCTTGGCGGCATGCACTCAGCAAGTTGGCCAAGTTGACTTAGCCCCCAAGCATGCTTAGCTCATGCATGACCTCACCCTAAGTATCCTACTTAGGCTTTTCAGAAGTATCTCACAATAGCTGGGCCAAGTAACTCACCATAGCTTAGGTGACTCAACCCCAAGCAGGTGACTAAGCTGCTTGGCCAAGTGATCAAACCCATGCAGAAGTGTTTGGTCAACAACTTAGCGGTGGAAGAGAGTAGCTTAGTAGGGTCCTGGAACTCCTATAAATAGGAGGAACTTCAAGGCTTAATTCATTCATCACTTCATCAACTTCACATATTCAGTCTTCCACATCCGAACTTCTCTCTTCTTCTACACTTTCATTTTCGTAATTTCTTGGAGGATTTCTACTCCAAAGTAGCTTAGGTAATTTTATTTGTAATTTCTCCTTAATTCAAGAGGAGAATGAGTAATCAAATGAGATGCAAAAATTCATTTTTCAATCTCATTTGTGGATGGTAAAGTGTCTTAAATCCTTGGATTAAGATGGTTAATGCTCCTAAATTTTAGTTGATTTTTTGGCTAAATAATATTTATTGTAACTTCTTGTTTCATTATGTTGAATTATGTTTAAGTTATTACTTTGACAATTTCAATACTTTAGAAAGTGCTTAATGCAGTTTTAGCTTGATCACCTAAAACTTAATTTCAAGATCCAAAATGCTTCTTTTCATAGTCTTGACAAATGAACTAAAAATTAGGAATACACATTAGTTCATTTGCCAAATCAAAGCATCCATTTTAAGCTACTTGTAATCAAGGCTAATCAATGTTTACGGAGCCTGAAATAAGGCGTGACAACTTATTTCGTGGAGTGGCAATTTTCTATTGATTAGTATATTTTGCAAGGTTTCAAAATCACCTTTTCTCGGTGGGGGACTGGGGGAAATTTAATGATTTGATGTTTTGGAATAACAAAAGTATAACACATAAATTTTATAAACAATTTTCATAGAAACATGTTAAGAAATATTTCCATCATTCAAACTAAATTTTCTCCTCAAGAATTTGTGCATATTAGTTGTTTATGTTTACTTGTTAAAATGTTAAAACTTCATAAACAAAACCAAACCAAAAATATGTTCAATCTTTATAAGTAATATTACATGTTTATAATAATGTTCTATTATGAAATTTCTTGTGGTTCTGCATAACTCTATACTATACTACAATTGAATCTTGAAAGAACGATCTAACTACTAACTTTTATTTTCAGTCATTTACTTTCCGCAACTAAATTTTATTTTCAGTCATTTACATTTTTGCAACTAACATTTACTTTTTGTCATTCAAATTCTGCAACTAACAATTTATTGCTTTATTCATTTATTCTTTACCAACCTTCCATAAGGAAGTAGTTTGGTTAATAAAAGGAAATGAAAATAAATATCACTCATTATCACTTGGTTCAATTTGCCAAATTCTACTAGTAAACCAATGTTGGAATTTATTCCACAAAACCGAGATGGTATGAAGTTGTTAATAATTCAATAAAACTAAGTTTTGATCCAATGGAATATTCTTGAAACCATTATACCAGCGTTGAAAATTATTTCCAACAAAGCCGAGATGTCGAGCAAAGAATAAACCAATCACTAAATAAATTGATCAGAAACTTGCCTTACCAAGCAAGAAAACTCTTTCAACAAATTGGCAATGCTGTCGGGGAATTGATAAATAATAGAAATTATTTTTTACCATGCTATATTATTAATAATCTTGTATAATTTTTTTTCTTCATTTTTTGTATAAATTAATTTTAATTTGTAATTATAAATATTGTCTATTCTTAATTTGTAATTATAAATCTTGTATATCCAGCTTTGTTGAACCTTATGAGGAAAGTCTTTGTGAATCTTGGGATAGATTCAAATTTATGCTAAGAAAGTGCCCAAATCATGGATTTGATGTACAAAGTCAAACCCATATCTTCATTAATGGATTACAACAACAACACAAATGAATTCTAAACTCAATGGTTGGCGGACAAATTTTGACTAAACCACCACCGCAAGAAGCCATTGATATAATTGAATTCATGACGTTAAATGACCAGAAAATTCAACACCGTAGAGGACAACCAGCAAGGAGAGGTGGAATTCTCTAATTGAGCTCAACGGATGATATGTTGGCTCAACATAAACTACTTCAACAACAACTTGATAACGTGAACCAAAAGCTTAATGATTTACCTAGACAACTATAGGAATCTTCAAAGAAGCAAACTGTAGGTGTGACAACTATGTTGATGATCATGAAGCAGACCATTGTTAAAATGAGGAAGTCCACTTTGTAGGAAATTCTCCAAGGCAGAACTTTCAAAATAATTATCCTTGAGGGGGTAATAATCAATTTTAGGGGAATCAACCTTGGAGACAAGACAATCCTAAAAAATGACCATCACAATTCTACCCGAGGAATAATCAGTATCAACACCCAACACATGACAAAAGTGTTAAACTGGATGACACACTAAATCAGTTCATGCAAATTACAATGTCAAACAAGAAAAATACTAATGCATCTCTGTGGAATTTGGAAATTCAAATCGGGCAACTGGACAAATAAATAGCTGAAAAATCAGAAATCAACATTTTCAGCTAATAGAGAAGTCAATCTGAGGGAGCACTACAATGTTGTCCTAAGGAGTGAACCAAGCTCATCTGAGCCATAAAAAGAAGATGGTGAAATCTGGTTATGTAGGAAACATGCGTCAAACTATTGACATTAAAAGCGCGCTAGTTGGGAGGCAACCCAATACATTTTGAAGATATACTTTGTTTTTCCCTTCATTTCTTTATTCTATATTTTATTTTATTTTTGACAAAAAGAAGATCAATTTTTATCATCAAAGTACAAACTAATTTTTTCTTTGAAAATAAAAATTTTGAGTTTTAGGAAATAACTCAGAAAATTTTCAAAAAGAATAGTAAACTGTAAAAATTCAAGAATGAGTTATTGGTCCAAGTCAAAATCTTGCAAAAACTCAAAAAGAGCCCAAACCAAGGCCAAGTCATGGCCATGACTCATCCAAATTCGGTCAAGCCTTGACCAAAGACCCCCCCCCCAGCGTGGGTGACCTGGCGCTCAGCGCTTAGCTGACGCAAGCCATGTGGCCAAGGGGACAAAAATCCCCTCAAAAGAGGATTTCCCTTGTACTTTTATCTCTTGAATAAATCTAACTTCTGACCAAAATCCCACTCTTTTTAAACCCCTCAAGTTCTGATTTTGAAAGCACCATTATTTTGAAAATCTCTCAAAATCAAAAAGCTTTTATTTTGCCTAAAAGCTCTCAAGTTCTTCATCATCATGTAAGTATCTTCTTTCTTTTTACTTTTTCATACTTGTTTTTTTCTTTTTGAAGCTTATTGTTTGGGAATATGTTTTTAAGAAAAAATGAAAATAATTTCTAAGGAAACTTAACACAAAAAGTCATTATTATTAATTCAAAACGTTTTGAGATGTGTATATGCTTGTTGTTGAATATGTTTGAACTTGAATAGATGTATTTGTTCATGATTAAAATAAAAGAAAAATTTGTTGACACATCTCATGCTCACACTTTCAAATGGTAGAAATCTAGATCATGACAGACTTAAAAACTTTCTATGATAGTGTTTTTGGTTGAAACACATATCTTTAAACCAACATGCCCTTCAACACTTTTATGAAAATAGATTGTGATGAAAAGGGGGCTGTTTTGGTTAAGTGAAAATATTTTCAAAAAAGGTTCAACCAAAAAGAATGAGATATGTTAGAAACATGAGCAAAATTTCAAAGTGATGAATTTCTTTGAAAATGTTTTCAAAAAAAACACTTTGAAATCTCATGTTGGGCAAATGGTATATATGATTATTGGCATGAAATTGTTCAAAAATCACCAACAATAGAAACATCATTGAATATCCAAATTTGACTATTTTTTGGAACTTGTGCACTCTTGATTAAGGTATCACATTTTTCCAAATACTTTGAGAAACACCTAAAAAAATTCGGCCATGAATGAAAATATTTAAATTAGGTAGTTTTCAAAGTAGCAAATTGGAAGCGAAGTTCTAAAACTAAGTTGCATGCTCTAAACAATTTCCATTCTTGATTTTTATGACTAATTCCACGATTTGGAAAAAAAATATTGTGTTGAAATTATAAATTTTGTAGTAGTTCATGAAGGAGAGGAAAAGAAGTCATTAATGAGGAAAAGAGCACCAAACTTGCTTCAAAATATGCCAAGAAAAGGTTCAAGGAAATAACTCTAAAAAGTAAAACCACTTTGGAGAAAATTATCAATTTGGATGAAGATGAATTTGGAGGGTTCACTTTCATAGTGGAGAGGTACGGTTGGCACAAGCTTACCCAACCTAAAAAGATGTTCTCATTGGATGTGGTGAAGCAATTTTATGCCAACTCCATTGTTTTAAGTGAGACAAGGATGAATTGGTATACATGGGTAAATGGGACCCATGTTTATTATGACAAATACATGATAAATGACTACTTGGGCAACCCATGGAACCCATCATCAGCAAATGATCATGACTTGTGCACCTACCAATTGAAGTTAAGTGCTGCCTATTCGGGGGAAGGCAAAAGACATGATGAAGCTTATTTTAGAAAAAAACTTATGTTTGGAAGGTTTAGAGCTCAATCAAATTGGGACAGTTTACAGGTTTTGTATGAACCAAATTTCACAAATTTGGGCCATTTTTGTGTTGTCCAACATATGACATTCCTCACATGTCTCTGATTTGCCAATATCCAAGACAAAGCTCATCAATTCTATATATGATGAAGACTTCATCGACATTGCTGCAGTCATCTTTGATGCAATTCATGATTGCATCACGAGGGGCGCTTTTTCAATGATTATTCCTTCATTTATTACTTACTTTTGAAAGTATCAACAAGTACCTGGACCTTGCAAGGAGGTCACAGCCTTGATGACATAAATCAATGCATCATATATAAGCACTTACTGCAAAGAGAAAAGAATCTCACAAGCTCAGGCTGAGCTTAGAAAAAATATGCCGAATTGAGCCAAAATCAACAAACTACTAATGGGAAGATAATGAATTCCAAGATAGACGCCATAATACAAGAACAACAATTGCAAAAGTGTTGTTACCGTAGCTTGCAACAATTATAAATGGCACGAAATAATACTTACTGTCTGAGTCACGACCAGATCGCTCTCTTTAAGACGTTTCGTGGCACTACCCAAAATGTGCAAGCAAACTATCAAACACGTCGTCCCCAGGATAAAACAGCCCAGATCTCTGTTATCGAATTCTTACTGCACTATAAGAACCGATCTCGAATACACCCACCACAATATGGCTACCAATGCCAATTCTCGAAATTCCCACAATATGGCTAACAATGCCAATTCTCGAAATACCCACAATATGTCTACCCGTGCCAATTCTCTTCCCACGATCCTGACTACTAGTGTCAGTTCTCGAAATGCCCACAATTTGGCTACCCATGCCAATTCTTTTCCCTTAATATTGACTACCAATGTCAGTTCTCGAAATTCCCACAATTTGGCTGCTTATGCCAATTCTTAGTGCCACGGAAAGAAATGGGGAGAAGTTTGCCAAAAATGCATCGACGAAAAATATGAGGGAGAAAAAGAAGTTAAATGAAAACACATTCAACTAGGGGCAAGTTATAATGAGGGGAGAAAGCCTTTATTTATAACATGAGATTTTTTCCATGTTTCTCATCTCTCCAATGTGGGACTTGGGAGTTGTTTTTTCAAAACTCTTCTGTGTGGGACTTGGGTATTTTTTGTATTTCACACCACCATGTTCCAACAATCCCCCACTTGAAATTAAAAACAATCCGCCACTTGAAACTAAAAAACGATTTTCGAGAATATTTGTGGTCTCAATAAGATTGTGCATAAACAAATGTGTCATGTGACTTGAACATTTTCATAGTGAGTAAGATCTGATTTTACTAGAGTGACTCGTAGTCTTGAACTCTATCTCTGGCATCAAACCACACACAACCTTTTCAAAGGTGTATTCTGTAAAGCCTGTGCGTTAAAGGTCATGCACGTCTATCCCAGTATAGTGAACACTCTAGAAATTTATGCCCTAAAATTTCATAGGAAGCGGCCCCCACTTCCACATTCACATAGGTGAGTCTATCAAGAGTACTCATGTAGCCTATGTACTCCACTCTAATTGGAGTATAAATGTCATTAAGAGTTTAAATCATCTTTACATATACTACATGAATCATGTTTCTCATAATTTTATAGCATGTTCATTCTCATATCACTTCACAACTTGTTATTACCCATTGAACCTATTTCTTGGGATCTCTAGTCAGTTAGATCGGGTTACCATCATGAGTGATCCTTGTTCTAAGGGAAATAGTCCCATACTCTTAGAAGTATTATAGACTTTCTCTCTAGTTAGTCTTTTCGTCAAAGGATCTGCTAAGTTATTCTCAGTGCATACATAATCCACTCTAACAGTTCAAGTAGAGAGTAACTCTCTAATGGTGTTGTGCTGACGACTTATTTGTCATTTCTTACCATTATAAAAGCGGTTTTCAATTTTTTTTTGCAATATCCACGATACTATCACAATGGATCAACACAACTGATATATGTTTTTCCCATAGGGGAATCTCTGCAAGCAAACTTCTCAGCTAACTTATTTCTTCATTAGATGTTGCTAATGCTATCATCTCAACTTCCATAGTGGATTGAGATAACATATTATGTTTCTTGTTAGACTCTAGATAGTCCATCTCATCATTTATGGCTTCTCGCCACAAATCGATATCCAAAGTAGTCAAAACTTCTTGAAGAGTTGATGGATTATCCTCCAATATATAGACCATATAATCAGGTCTATACTCTCTAACAATTTTTGCTCTCTTACTTCTTCTAGGTTCTATTTCAAACCTTTCATTTTCTATCATTATCTCTAATCACAAGGATGTGACTAGTTGATGTGCCCCCGCTATTCCTCAATTTAAAAAGGAATTTCTTCTCATTAAAGTCAACATCGTTAGACTCAATGATCATTTTGTGTTAAGGTCGTAATACTTATACACAATACTGTTTATATCATACCTAATGAATACACATTCATAGGCTCTATTTGCGAGTTTAAAACTCTAGGGGCATACCTTCATAAATAATTTTATGAGCAATTCTCTTTATCTAATTGGACTGAGACTCTACTGATTTATCATCAGTCATATGATACTTGAGGTAGTGGTAACATCATATATATATATTTTTTATCTTAACTTCTTCGGTATCATATTTCTTTATTTCTCAAGTGCATACCAAATTAATTTGGCAGACATATATGGATTGTTGTAATTATAGAGATCCTCTCACAACTCATTCAAAATGAAATTCATAAAAGTAATCATTTTCATTCTAGAGAGCTATATTAATAGCTAGTTTATCCTTTTTTTTCCAGCTTTCTCCAGCAACATTAGGACATTGATTTTCAAATTGTGTGTAACTTTTCTCATAGTGAAGAAAAATTTCATCTTATGTTGCTAACATTTGAAATTTGTCCCATCAAACCGAAATGGTTTGTTCAGGTCATAGCTGTGTAGTCCAGTAATATTATCTACGAGTATCATTGCAGTAGAAACGTATTAAAATTGTTGTTACCATAGCTTACAACAATTATAAATGGGACGAAATAATACTTACTGTCTGAGTCACGACCAAGTCGCTCTCTTTAAGACGTTTCGTGGCACTGTCCAAAATGTGCAAGCAGATTATCAACCACGCCATCCTCAGGATAAAACAGCTCAGATCTCTGTTATCGAATTCTTACTACACTGTAAGAACCAATATCGAATACACCCACCACAATATGGCTACCAGTGCCAATTCTCGAAATTCCCACAATATTGCTAACAGTGTCAATTCTCGAAATACCCACAATATGGCTACCCGTGCCAATTCTCTTCTCACGATACTGACTACCAGTGTCAGTTCTCGAAATGCCCATAATTTGGCTACCCGTGCCAATTATTTTCCCTCAATACTGACTACCAGTGTCAGTTCTCAAAATTCCCACAATTTGGCTTCCCGTGCCAATTCTTAGTGCCACAGAAAGAAATGGGGAGAAGTTTGCCGGAAATGCATCGGCAAAAAATATGAGGCATAAAGAAAAAGTTAAATGAAAACACATTCAACTTGGGGCAAGTTATAATGAGGGGAGAAAGCCTTTATATATAACATGAGATTTTTTCAATGTTCCTCATCTCTCCAATGTGGGAGTTGTTTTTTGAAAACTCTTCTATGTGGGACTTGGATGTTTTTTATATTTCACACCACCATGTTCCAACAAAAACTTACAACAAAAGGCATGCTATCGAGGAATCAAAGGGATTTACAAGAGCTTGCATATAATCTTTGGAAAGAAATCCAACTTCAAAGGAGGATCCTATGAGGAATTTGTGGCAATACTATGTGGCCCGAAGGAAGATCACAAGACTCAAGTGAGGAGGAAGATGAAGATTGAAAGCTCTTTTCAGGTTTCTCTTTTTCCTTACATGAATTTCTAAGTTATTTATCTTTATTTTACATTTCTAATATTTGTTATGTTGTTTTAAGTTGCTACTACGTTTTGTTGTTTTAATTTAAGTTGTTTTAAGTTGCTACTAAATTTGGTATGATCTTTTTAATTCATGTTTTGTTATGTGTTTAATTAAGTTTTTTGTGTTTAGAGTAACATGTCATTCTTTAAAAAATTTCGTATGCATCAAACATCTCCCTAAAACTAATTTTTCCATTGCCTTGAGGACAAACCATCATTTAAGAGGGGGAACATGGTTTAATGCATATGTAAATTTTTTAAAGAAAGTCAATATTGTTTATAAGATTGTATAGTTATTTGAAAAGTAATTTGGTTTTCCATAAACTAAAAAAAAAATTCAAAACCGAAATCAAAGTGCCTAAATGAAAAAATTGTGGCATGATTGCATGATTAGGAAATTGCTAAGCATATCTTGACTTAAGCTTTTATTGAGAAAAATGAGATATATGCTAAACGTTTTGTGAAAACATCACATAGTATCATAACTTGAAATTTTTGCAAATGGATTTTAAATTTGTGTAACATGATCTTTGCAAACATTTTTTAAAATCAAGAAGTGTAAATCTAAGCTAAGTTAGGGAGTGAGCCAAACACGTGAGGATCAAAGTTTAAATCAACATTTAATTTGTCTAATTAAACTTTTTGGAGTCTTTAAATCTCTTAATTGCATAAGATTGATAGGAAGTGATCAAGACATGTTATTTCTTTAGTTGAACCAAATGGCCAAAAAGTCTAACCAAAAATTAGGATTGTCATTTGATAAGCCCCTTTGAGCCAAACAAAGTAAAACATTTTTTAAAATTATCCCACAACTCGAAATTGAAAACAATGTCTTAAAAGAGAGCATTAAATTTTAAAAAAGGATGTTTGAAAGAATCAAGTTGGGGGAAATTGGTGGACTTGGCTTTTTAAAAATAAAAAGAAATTTTTTTCTCAATCTCTTTACAAAAACAACAGAAGTTGTAAAAGAAAGTGAAAAACAAAAAGAGATTGAGAAATGTAAAGAAAAGCAAAAAAAGAGGCAAGGTTCAAAAGTTAAGAGGTTGGAGAAGAAAATTATGGAAAAAAGTAGAGCGAAGTGCTTCATTGAGAAAATTTTACAAAATGCTCTCCTTTTACTTGAATTTGATTATCTATAAAAACCATGATTATCCAAACCTATCCTCATTACAATCGAAAACATGACTTTAGTGGTCCTTGATTGATTATGCAATTTAAGGGAATAGATGAGAGAAAGACCAAGTTCAAATTACTACAATCAAATGATTGAAAAATTGAGTGAAACACTTACCCCTTTGAAAAAGTTCCAATTTTGAACTTGTGGGAAAAAACACTTTTTGATTGAAAAATATTTGCTTAGGTATATTTTTAAACATTTTTTATGAACAAAAGCATAAATTTTATGTTTGAAGCATTATGTGTAAAAAATTCACAATTCATGAAAAATGTCATTGAAAACAATTTTTTTCATGCTTAAGCAAAATTTGAAATCATGTCAATCATATCTTGAAAAATTATCCAAGTCTTGAATTCGGATGTACTTTACCATTTGTTTGAGGACAAACAAAGTCTTAAGTTGGGAGGAGTTGATAAGTGCCAAAAATGTCTAAATTTCATACACTTTTATGGCAGTTATCCTTGGCAAAATTGAGAAAACCAACTTAATTCAACACTTTTTGGATAAAATATCACAATCTTGTATATATGCTTTGTATATTTCTTTTCTACTTTATTTTTTAGGATTTAGGTAGAAAATAGATGGAATATTCAAATGCAAGCAAAGTGCTCAAAATAGGCCAAAATGATCCATACATGACATGCTTAAGCTAAGCGTGGCAAGCTGTGTGCTTAGCCTTAAGCATGACTCAACAACTTGGCCTATGTGGAAAGCATGAATTCAACATGAAGCTACTCACTAAGCAGCTTAGCTTGGACCAAATGCACGCCCAACGTGACCTGGACACCAACTTGGCATGGTCAGACTCAACTAGGCACGGTTAGAACACAAGCTTGGCACGGGCCACCACACGCAAATTGCTTATTGAGAAGCTTAGCATGGCACCTGGAGCGTCCAGTGTGGAACCAAGCACCAAGCTACATTAACATCAGGCACGATCAAGCTGCTCAAGCAGTCAGCTCAACGTTGAAACATAGGCGCTTGGCGGTATGCACTCAGCAAGTTGGCCAAGTGGACTTAGCCCCCAAGCATGCTTACCTCATTCGACCTCACCCTAAGTAGCCTCCTTAGGCTTTTCAGAAGTAGCTCACAGTAGAAGGGCCAAGTAACTCACCATAGCTTAGGTGACTCAGCCCCAAGTAGGTGACTAAGCTACTTGACCAAGTGATCAAACCCATACTGAAGGGTTTGATCAGCAACTTAGCGGTGGAAGAGAGCAGCTTAGTAGGGTCATGGAACTCCTATAAATAGGAGGAACTTCAAGGCTTAACTCATTCATCAACTTCACACATTCACTCTTCCACATCCGAATTTCTCTCTTCTTCTACACTTTCATCTTTGTAATTTCTTGGAGGATTTCTACTTCAAAGTAGCTTAGGTAATTTTATTTATAATTTCTCCTTAATTCAAGAGGAGAATGAGTAATCAAATGAGATGCAAAAATTCATTTTGCAATCTCATTTGTGGATGGTAAAGTGTCTTAAATCCTTGGATTAAGATGGCTAATGCTCCTAAATTTTAGTTGATATTTTGGATAATTAATATTTATTGTAACTTCTTGTTTCATTATGTTTAAGTTATTACTTCGGAAATTTCAATTCTTTAGAAAGTGCTTAACGCAGTTTTAGCTTGATCACCTAAAACTTGATTTCAAGATCCAAAATTCTTCATTTTAAATTCTTGATAAATGAACTAAAAAGTAGGAATACACATTAGTTCATTTTCCAAATCAAAACATCCATTTTAAGCACCTTGTATTCAAGGCTAATCAATTTTTATGGAGCTTGAAATAAGGTGTGAGAACTTATTTCGTGGAGTGATAGTTTTCAATTGATTAATATATTTTGCAAGGTTTGAAAATCACTTTTTCTTGGCGGGGGGGACTAGGGAAATTTGAATGATATGATGTTTTGGAATAACCAAAGTGTAACACATAACTTTTATAAACATTTTTCATAGAAACATGTTAAGAAATATTTCCATCATTCAAACTAAATTTTCTCCTCAAGAATTTGTGCATATTAGTTGTTTATGTTTACTTGTTAAAATGTTAAAATTTCATAAACAAAATCAAACCAAAAAATATGTTCAACCTTATAAGTAATATAACATGTAAGGGTGGAAACAGGCCAGACCGCCTATCAGGGGCCTATTACCTGGCCTATAACAGGCTAGGCCATACCAGGCTTTTTTCACTAACAGGTCAGGCTTAGGCTTTCTAAAAAGCCTATTTAGCTTAACAGGCTAGGCTTTAGACCACCTAAAAGGCCTATAAAGCCTAACAGGCCGGCCTATTTAGCTATATTATATAAGAATGTTGAAATTTATACTATTTTAATATAAGCAATATTATTATATATATGTAATATTAATATAAAAATGTATATAAAAATATAATTTAATTATTAGAATTAGATGAGCCTAACTAAAAATAAGCCTATAAGCCCATTAAAATGTAGACATGATAGCCTATTTCATAAGCATATAGTATAATAGGTCTTTAAACAGGCTAACAAGCCAGGCCAGACTTTTAAACAGGCCAAGCTTAGGCTTTGAATTTTTTTTTAAACAGGCTAATAGGCCAGGTCCAGGCTCCTATGTGCTACATAGGCTGGGCCTATTTAAGGCAAAGTCTGGCCTGGCTTGGTATGTTTCCACCCTTAATAACATGTTTATAATAATGTTCTATTTGGCAATTTCTTGTGGTTCGACATAACTCTATACTATACTACAATTGAATCTTGAAAGAAATAAAAATATAAAATAGTAAAGTGTTATCAAATAAATTTATTTGTTGACAAAGAAAGAAACCTTGAATCAAAGTGCAATTTAATTCATAAATTGTATCTTTGTGAAAAGGAAAAATATACAATCATAATGAGTGATCTAACTACTAACTTTTATTTTTAGTCATTTACTTTCCGCAACGAACTTTTATTTTAAGTCATTTACATTTCCGCAACTAACATTTACTTTATGTCATTTAAATTCTACAACTAACAATTTATTGCTTTATTCATTTATTCTTTACCAACCTTCCATAAGGAAGTAGTTTGGTTAATAAAAGGAAATGGAAATAAATATCACTCATTATCACTTGTGTTAATTTGCTAAATTCATAATAGTAAACTGGTGTTGGAATTTATTCCACAAAACCGGGATGGTATGAAGTTGTTATTAATTCAATAAAGCTAAGTTTTGATCAAATGAAATATTCTTGAAACCATTATACCGGCATTGAAAATTATTTCCAACAAAGCCGAGATGTCGAGCAAAGAATAAACCAGTCACTAAATAAATCGATCAGAAACTTGCCTTACCAAGCAAGAAAACTCTTTCAACAATATGAAACTTAATTGATGGATATTTGATTATTTTAATCGATTGAAAAAATTGAGGGTTAGAGTTTCTAAAGGGGGAAAAATATAGGTTTAAGAATATTGAGGGGAAATTGATGGAATACGATGGTAATAGGTATAAAGCAGATAAAATTAGGTATTAGGTGTGGTTAATAAGGACTCTAACTTCATCTAGGGGAGGGGAGAATAGGTGGATCAGTACCCGATTACCATTTTTCGATTAGAGAAATATTCAATAAATTTTCTCTATTTAATCAATTAAAGGTTATCTTAATTGATTAAGTGCTTCTGCTTTTAATCGATTAATTAGTTATTGTGTTATTGAAAAAATTGTTTGCTCGATAATCTAAGATGCAATGATCTACCTAGTCTTGTATGCACTCTACCAAAGTATTTTATGCAGCTAATTACACAGAACAGAACATGCAATAAACTCATAATGATTTTTGGACATGTTTTGCATATTTTAGAAAAGCATGAAACTCTTGATTTTTGTGTACCAAAAATAGTGTCCATATGAATCTTGAAAGTTCATTTACTATTACAAGAGCATAGTAATTACCTCCAAAACACTTAGTCCTAGAAAGACCAAATAAGTCCATATGCAACAGTTGTAATGACCTATGAATAGAAACTATATGCTTAGGTTAAAAAGACACCTTTGTTTGTTTGCCCTTTTGGCATGATGCATCACATAATTTGTCTTTAACAAATTTTATCTTGGGAAAACCAGCAATTAGTTCATCTTTAATCAATTTTTTTCAAATGATCCATGGGAATTTGTGCAATTCTCCTATGCCATAGCCATGCATCATCATTATTTACAACTAAACATTTATTTTTTAAGGATATATCATCTAGATAAATAACATTGATATTATTAATTTAACTTCTTATAAGTTTAGCATCTTGTGGTACCTTATCTTTGATGGTGGACATGTTTGAGATGAAAACCACATTGAAGCCTCTGTCACATAGGTTACTAATGCTAAGAAGGTTGTGTGTGAGGCCTTCACATAAAGAACTCCATCAATGGTTCTATAAGGTGGCTTTCCAACTCGATCATCTTTATGAATTTTTCCTTCATTATTATCCTCATAGGTGACAAATCCTTTGTCTATTGACTAAGGACAAACAATTTTTGTAAATGCAAGCATGCATCACATGAGGATATTGTAAATGCAAGCATACATAATATGGATTTTGATGAAGATAATGTTTAAAGACAAGTTTAAAGACAGGCTTGAACGCATGGACAAATCAACAAACAACAAAGCTAAGGCTCAATTTCACTAAAGTTCAAGCATTCAAGAAGATCTTAAAGGCAAAGTGTTTTTGTATTATCTTAGGTCTTAAGATGTTTGATTGTATAGAGTTTAGTCTAGGTGAACCTTAATGGAAGTTTCACAACATAAAATTGATCATAACTATAATTAGACTTACATGCATACATACATGATTTACATGCACATGCATAAATACATGATCACATGATTTTGGTGCATCAAATAAAGTTTAAATCATACATAATTCAAAATCATGCATCATACTTTTACAAATCACGTAGGAGGTTCATATCAAATCAATGTAACTTTTTAAAAAAAACCTTAATCGATTAAGTTGTGCAAAACGGGGAACCCGTTAATCGATTAAGTTAAAGGTTAATCGAATAATGGAAGTTACAGTTTCTGGATACTTGATTTTTAAAGAATCGTAAATCAATTAAAGATACTAATAACTTTTCCATAGAATAAAATTGTATTTTAAACAAACTTTTCCCATTTGCATCTAATAACTCATAACATGAAATTCAGATTGATCTTTCACTTTAATATCAAAAAGAGAAATAAGAGAATACTTCATGAAACTTTAGAGAAGTATTTCAAGATTTACATTGTCAAATATTTTACAAAGAAACCTTGCATCTCACATTTTTATACTCTGGTTGTGTAAGACTTCTAGAAAGGTTTTTAGATTCTCGAAGGGTGTATATTCAACACGTTTTAGGTGCAATTACTCATTTGTACACATTGTTAGACTTTGTTATTAACATTTTTCTTTGGAATATAGTATCACCAAGAAGAGGTGAAATTTTTTGGGAAACCCTAGTTATAAGTGGCGTTGAGCCATTGAAAGTTAGGTTCACTGTATTATAGTCTTGGTATGAGAAGTTAGAAGCAGTTGGGTCGTCCATTAGAAGTGATGAGGAGCCATTAGAAGTGGGTGAAGGCAAGCTATTAGAAGCTTGAGTCCAAGATTGTCTTGGCGGAAGTGTGTTTGTAAAGCATTTATTCCATAGTCAAGAAAATCTCCTAAGATCAGAAGGAGATGCCTAGATGTAGTTTGCACATTTACAAGCAAACGGACTAGGATAAAACCCATCATCCTATTCTCCTTATCCCTTAACTCTATACGCTTTCACATTGTTTGATTTACTTAACTTGACATTCATATCTTTCTATGTTAATTGCATATTCTGTTATGTGCCATTAACTACATAATATCAGCTGTAAGAATGCATACAAGTTTAGTCAAATCTTTATTTCTTGGTGTTTAAAGAAAACAAGTTTTCAAGAAACAAGGATTGATTAATCAATTAAGTTCTTGGATAATTGATTATATACAAAAGTAGTTAATCGATTAAGACATCAATTAATAAATTAAACAGTGAGGAAAATTATAAAATATATTTTTCAATCGAGTAACAATAATCGTATACCAAACCACCTATTCACCCCTCTCTAGGTGAAGTTTAGAGCCCTTGTGTACCAAAAATTTTGACTTGTCACCCGTTATGTGCTTTGAGTAGCCACGATGAAGATATCACATTTCGCTCATGACTTTCAATTACTCCTACAAAAAAACTTAATTTTTTAATAAGTACCCAATATGACTTTGGTTCTTTGGGGTTATCACATTTCTCAATCCATACATATTGGCCATTTGGAATACCAAAGTTTCTAATATAGCACATGTTAGGAGGGTGGCCTATGAAATTATAATAAAAGCATGTGCATTATTTTTTTGCATCTTTTATTTAGAGTTAAGAAATAATTTCTATTAATACTTTATTTAGGAAGATTATGCATACAATTACTCTTTTTCTTTCCAAAAGTATTTTTAAACATACCATTAGTTTGTTGCCTATTCGTGTAGCCTATACCTCTTCGATCATTGGTATGTCTTTGATTATTCAAAATATTGTCTAACTTATGAGTACTCTTTTTGAACACATTTAGTTCTTGGTTCAATGAAACAATTTTGGATTCAAGATATCACATTTTGGATATTTTGAAAATTGACTGATTTTGCTTGTAAGATGTCCATATCCTTTTTCAATGCATGATTCTAAAATGTCAATGGCATTCTTCTATTTTTAAAAAAGTTTAGAATGCCTCATGGATTCTTTATGAATTTCATTAAAGGAATTTTACAACTCATCATATGTAGGTTTATGAAAAAGTTCAAAATCAGTAACCCCATCATCAAATTGGTGAGAAGCCACTAAATATATATGCACGCGTTCTTCATTCTCCAATTCTAAGTTAAAACTTGCATCATTGTCCTCCCATGCAATGTTGACTCTCCTAGTCTTCTTCTTTGCCTTTCCCTTGAAGGGATTCTTCTTCACTAGGGATGGACAATCCCTTTTGATGTGTTCAAGATTTCTCCATTCAAAGTGAGTAAAATTTTGTCCAGAAGTTGACACTTTATTTCTTCTAATGAAACGCTTGCTTGGACCATCCTTTAGTCCTTCTTAGGAATCCGCTGAACTTCTTCAAAAGTTCATATCTTCCATGATGTCCTCGTCAGACATTTCACCTTGTGATGTATAACAATAACCTACCTTAGCCTTCAAGGATATGGTCTTGTGCTTTTTCTCCCATTCTTTATGTTGCTCTAATTGGCTTAACTTCAATTCATGTTCTTTCAATTTACTAAAGAGTGTAGGCAAATACATTTTTGACAAACTTCTTTTCTCAAAAATGGCTGTCACTATGGGTTTCAAAAATCTTGTTAGTAACCTAAGGACTTTAAGATTAAAGTCACTATTGGTTAATACCTTTCCTAGTGCAATTAGATGATTTGTAAAATGAGTAAATCTCTTTTCAGGATCAAGAATTTTCTCTCCAGACTTCATCTTAAAGATCTTATACACTTGTGAAAGAGTATTGAGTATAGACCTCTTCACTTCTTCCATGCTCTCTTGGGTTGTATTTAAAGTGTACCACATTTCCTTGGCGAATGTGTAGTTGGATACTCTAAATAATTCTTCTATGCCTACTATTGAGGTCAAAATATTTTTGGCCTTTAGATCACATTGAAATTTATTTTGATCCTCATCATTCCATACTCCCTTTGGATTTGGTTATTTGGCTCCATTAATGACAACACTAGGGATGTATGGACTTTCCTCTATGGAATTCTAGGTATCTAAGTCTTTAGGTTCAATGGAGATTCTCATCCTAATTTTTAGAAATCATAACACTCTCCAACAAAACTTTGAGGGGTATGATTTATGTTAGAACCTTCACCTAAGATAGACTTAGAGGTCATCTAGAATATTTTATGACAGCATCAAGGACTATCTTACCCAACCTTTGCTTTGGAGCTAATTGTAAGTCTATATGGCAAACTAAGATGGGGAGTGAATTAGTTTTGTGCAGATTTTGTAGATTTTTTCTCTCTTCAAAATATAGAAATCAGATTAGGAAACGAAAGACTTTAAAAGCAAAAAAATCGAATACAGTAGAAATAAAAGTGCATGCATAGAGAAAATAATTTTATTTAAATAGAAGTGCAAGAGCACACCATGTTGGACAATCAAGCTGCTCAAGCAGACAACTGAGTGTGGTAGGTGTGTGCTTAGCGCTTGGTCACTCAGTAAGTGGATAGCTTGTCCTCTAAGGAACCCTTAGATCATAAATGATGTCACAATGATCATAGCCCATAATAGCCTAACCTGTTGAGCCGCTAGTAGCTTGGGTGAGTCAGCCCCAAGCAAGTGACTAAGCACCTTGGTCAAGGGATCAAACCCAATCTGGTGGGTTTGGCAAGGCGTTGGGTTCACAAGTAGGCACGCAGGGCGCATATCCTGGTGCCTACAAAAGGGCATGCAATTCACTTCATACACATTCATTCTACTTCAAATTCACTTGTAAATCTGTAGTTTTTTTTTCATTCTTGGAGCTCTCGGTTCTAAGCTAGATTAGGTGAGTTTTTAGTTTATTTTATCCCAAAATTCAAGAGGATAATGGAGTTGACATTTGATGCACAAAAATTTGATTTTGTAACATCCTTTAGAACCAAAAGCATCCAATCTCTGGATGAATGACTAATGTTCCTAATTTGGTTTGGACTATGGTGTAGTTTTATTTCTTAACTTCTTTTTTATCATCTTTGCTTTCATTTACACAACTTATTAATTTGGCTATATTGACTCTTTAAGAAGTTCTTAATCCAATTTTAGCTTGATCACCTAAAACTTGATTTCAAGATCCAAACTTGCCACACTAAGCATCTATTTTTAAGCAACTTATATTCAAGGCTAATCAATGGTAATGAATCTGAAGTAGGGTGTGACAACCTACTCCAACGTATGATAGTTAACTACTGATTAGTGTATTACACAAAGGTTTGAAAATCATCTTTTCTAGGCCGGAACACTGGAGGAAAAGTTAAGACATGATGTGTGGTTTAACCACGGTATAACACGTAACTTGTATAAAGTTTTCATGTTGATATTGTTAAGAAATATTTTCATCATTCAAACCACCTTCTCCTCAAGAATTGGTATATATTTGTCATTTATCATTTTGGTTTTAATTTTTTAAATCGCTTTAACAAAAACCATAAAAAGTTGTTAACCATAATTATTGATATATAATATATATGATCACATTCTATTCAGCAATTTTTCATTGTTCGATATAACTCTATACTATACTACAATTGAATCTTGGAAGAGATCCAAGAGTTAATATAGTAAAGAGTTATCAATAAATTTTATTTGTTGAAATTGAAATCCAAAGCAAAAGTTCAATCCAATCCATGAGTTGTAACTTTGTAAAAGGAATAACATACATAAATGTAATTCAATCAATGAATTGTTACTATGTAAAAGAGTGGCATAATTTATGAACTAACATTTTACTATTAACATTTATATTTTAGTCATTTACTTTCTACAACTAACTCTTTCTTTTCTTTATTTACATTCAGTTATATTTTCCACGACTAACTACTAACTCTTTATTTTTCTTTATTTATTTTCTGTCATTTAATTTATGCATATTCTAACTTACTAACAATTTATTTATTGTTTTTATTATTTCATTATTTTATTTATCTCATATCACTCTAACTTCATTCTTAATTGATACAAACCGTTTATATGAAATTGTATTGTTAAACTTAACCCAAAAGGGATTTAAAATAAAATCACTCTTAGATCGGAAAATATCTTTCAACATATAGCATGACTATCCAAGAAATGCTGTTAGGAAGAGAAGTCATCATTGGCGACCGTTCCTCCATCCTTGATTTGATTAGTCATTTTATATTTTTCAAGAGAAAATGTTTATTTAATCTTGATATTTTATTTATTAGAGAAAAAGTAATTTTTGTTGTTGTTAATGTTGTTGCCAATTATTAATATAATTAAGAGAAAATCATTTTTATTTTTGATTAAGATTTAAATCAAATGAATAGAAGTGTCGCAACACAACCATTCGAAGATGATATGAGAATAAAGAGTGATACCACAACCCTCCTCCATTTTTGATTAATCCAAAAAGTTATATATTTAATGAATGATTATAATAAAATTCATATGAAATTTTTTTCCAAAAGAAATACTTTTATTAATTTCCATTTAATTTTAGTGAGAATTTCTGATTATTTTCAATTAGTAGTAATTTTTATACACTGTTATTAGCATAGTTAGTTAGTTTATTATCCCTCAGTATATTAGCAAAGATAGTTATTACTATTATTGTTGAAATTTTGTTTAATATTATTACAGAAAAAATTGTTTGCTAAAAGTATGCTTTGTTTATATAATAATAGTCTATGATTAAATAGGATTAAGATAAATACATATAAATATAATAGAAATACCCGATTAGGTGGAGTAAATAGTGCCTTTTGCGTAAAGCTACTATGGAATTGGACTGTCCAAATGTGATGTTTGGATTGGCTAGATGAAGGGGTGCATGATGTCTAACTATACACACGTATATAGAGAATCCCACGCTGAAAAAAGGAGGTGTTGCTCCCTTGCGGAGACGCACATCCATACTACATGATGTGTCATAGTTTCATTCGTTGTCGTCGCTGGTCAAACAAATGCTGAGATAAGTGACCCATATGAATGGACATTAGTGGCCAGATAAAAAGGTTGCAATGTTCAATCATGTACCTGACTGCAGGAATAATTCCACTAAGTAGTAGTACAGGGCAGTTTTCCTAGGCTTATTCCAGAGTTTTTCTACAGTTTTTTTTATAATGATCAATGTATTCCTTTTTACTCTTTATGCTATGTTTTTAATTTTGCGTTTAATTATGTCAAAATAGTTTATTTGGTTATTTGAATGGTTCTTGATCATATGAGATTTTCTGGTGCATAAATTAAGCTGATTATTGCACTACATTGCTTATTTTGCTTATTGCTATTTGATATGGTAAATCTTGTATGTCGTTCTCTCTACTTATTAGTTATTTTATTGTCTAAAAAGCGCATTTGTTCAAGCCACCGCAAATAAAACAGGTTAATAGTTAAATCCCAAATTAATTCATTAACTTCGTTTTATGTTTAACTACATATCTCTGTCTACTTTTAACCTGGGTTATTATTTTGATAATGTCAAAACGGGGAGAAAGGTTGTTTTGTTGTTGTTTGATTGTGCAGGTTGATCTTAATACTGCTTCCGAAATATTCGCGCATTATATCAATCAGTGCCAATACAATCTTCAAGCTTATTCATCAAACAAATGGTGTAGTGTTTGTCATCATCAAAAAGGGGGAAATTGAAAGTGCGCATGTCAAGAGGAGCACTTTGGAAAGCTTGCTCACTATGTGTTTTGGTTTTGATGAGGACAACTTGTGTTTCATAAGAGCTTGAAGATCATCAACAAATCAAGGTGCTTAAGTCTCAAGATTGGTATTAGACTTAGACTAGTAATTAGTTTAGGTTGAGTCTAAGGCTCAGGTAAACT
>NC_032015.1:11618946-11646701 GCF_001865875.1 Lupinus angustifolius | reverse complement strand
TATCTTCATTAGCTTAGAGATCTTGATAGAAAGAATAGGTTCTTGGCTGGGGCTACACCTCAAGAAAGGCTTTCTTGGGAGGTAGGAAGGGAATCAAAACAAGGGATAAGGTTCTTTAGTTTCAAGAAAGAGTCTAAGTGTTGTAATTGGAAGAATTGTTTGTAAAACGTTATTTCAATTATAGTGAAGAAAAATCTCCTAGATCTGCCGGGAGGCCTGGATGTAGTTTGCAAGTGGACCCGCAAACGAACCAGGATAAAAATCATGTTACACGCTTTCTTTCCCTCTCTATCTTTATTGCTTTAATCGATTACTTTGTATAGTTGTTTTAATTGTAATATTCTGTTTCTATATTATACTGTTGTAACTCTGATATTTCTGTTAGCTCTGTATATTTGCTTCGATCTCACTTGCTTGTCGTGCAGGAAACTGAATCTGTTTGTGTAATCTGAGCTATTTTAATCGATTAAATTGCTTACGTTAATCGATTATTCTTTGTCTATTAATCGATTAATCTGGGGTTATTTCAGCATTATTTTTTGTTCGTAAAAAGTGGATACTCTGACCACTACACCTATTCAACCCCCCTTCTAGGTGTATTTTAACCACTGATACCTAACACTTAACACTAATGATATTCGACGTCTTTATGGAGTGTGTCATAATTTGATGAATCGCATTGAACCTAAGAAGTTTGATGGTCCTATTCCATCTATCTTGGTCATGTTCATGCTGCACTCCATCAATTTAATGAACTTTTATCTCCAGCCGCCTTTGTTGCTGCTGAAAATAAAAGAGAACTTGAGCAACATAGCACCTTCTTTATGATCCTTCCACTTTATGGTTTGCATATGGAGTACATTGCTACATGTGATCAGATTTGGGTTCGATGAATGTTCCCACTTTGTCCACAACATCATCAGCACTCCTCTGAGTCCCTAGTGGAGTCTGCTCCAGAAATCTCAATTGCTCCAAGCCTTGGTGATATTGTTGCCCTTGTGTATCAACATAACACACAAGGACGCTCTTGGAGTTTTTCATCCAACTGCAAGAATCATCCCAAGTGTGATCATTATCTTCATTTGTGACACACTATTGATTGATGTTGGAACTTACATGGGTGCCCTCCATTACGCCCTATTAATGCAGCTAAAACTGACATACCTAAGTCTTTGCTTCAACCTAAACCTACTTATGCTGACTATGTTGATTTTGTCCAATGGTTTGAAAGTCATAACAACTCTGGTTCTTCTGTTTAGGTTGTGCAAACTAGCACTTCCTTTGCTTGCATTTCTCAGTCTTGTTCCCTTAGTGCATGAGTTATGGATTCAGGTGCCTTTTACCACATCATTGGTAATAAGATTTTGTTCTCCTTATTTTCTAAATTTGGTTATTTATCTACTATTACTTTAGCTAGTGGTATTGAAACCAAATCTCAAGGGATTGGTACTGTCAAACTCCTTAATTCCCTATCAGTTCATAATGTGCTTTATGTCCCAGAGTGTCCTTTTAATTTGATTTCAATCAGTAGTTTGATTCAATCTCACAATTGCAATGTTATCTTTACTAACCATAATGTCATCTTGCTGGACCAGAGTTTGGGATAAACGATTGGTGTCGAATGTGAATCTCATGGCCTCTACTACTTGTCTTCACCCAGGATATGCACTATCACAAATTCACCACTTACAGTTCATGCTCAATTGGATCACCCAAGTCTTTATAAGCTTCACAAATTGGTGCCTAGTCTGTCTAAGTTATCTAGTTTTCATTGTGAGACGTTTTAGTTAGAGAAACATACTCGTAGTCGATATCCCAATCGAGCCGGTCAATGGGCGTTTTTTTTATAATAACCAAATTCCTAATAATATCTAGTTTTCTACAGTTTTTTTATAATGATCAATGTATTCCTTGTCGTATCAGTACTAGATTTGGGCATAAGTATTTTGTAACTTTCATTGATGATTTATCTTGTTGTACATGGTTATTTTTAGTGAAAATATATCAGAGTTTTTCTCTATTTTCTTACATTTTTATCATGAAATTAAAACACAATTTGGTATTTCTATTCCCTCCTTACATAGTGATAATGCCCGTGAAATACTTTATATGAAATTCCAAAATTTCTTGACCACTAATGGCATCCTTCATCAAATCTCTTGTGCTCATACACCTCAACAAAATGGGGTTTCTGAATGTAAAAAATAGACATCTCCTCGACACAACTCAAACAATTCTTCTTCACGGTAATGTTCCATCTCATTTTTGGGGGGATGTTGTTCTGATTGCTTCTTATCTCATAAATTGCATGCCCTCGTCCGTCTTTGATGATGCAATACCCCACTCTGTCTATTTTCCCCATACACCTCTTCACCCTATTTTACCCCGTCTTTTTGGTTCCACGTATTTTGTTCATAATCTCTCTCTTGGTCTTGATAAACTCTCTACACGCTCCCTAAATTGTGTCATTATTGGTTATCATTGGTTCTAGAAAGGTTATCATTGTGATTCACCTACTCTTCAGCGTTACCTTTTATCAGTTGATGTTACCTTTTTGAGTCTGTTCCATTCTTTGAGCCACATCCATCCCCTCCTTAGTCTTTGCTTGTAGTTTTCCAAATTCCTCCTGCTGTTGAGACTCTTATGCTTGTGACCCCACCTACCCACTATGGGGATCACCTAGTGCAACGACCTCTACAAGTATATCATCGTCATCCATGACCTTCTATGATGCATATCCCTACATTTGGTTCTGTTATTGAAGTCATGCCCTGTTCACCACCAACACATGTTCCATTCCCATCTTTGTCCCTTCCACGTGAATCTGAACTTTCCATTGATCTTTGGAAGGGTATGCGTTCTACTCGTAATCCATCTCCTCATTATATTGCTTTGAGTTATCATCGTCTGTCTTCTCTACATTGCACTTCTCTTTTCTCTTTATACTCTATTTTTGTTCCTAAAATTGTAGGTGAAGCTTTTCCCCACTAAGCTTGGAGGCAAGCAATGATTGAAGAAATGTGTGCTCTTCAAAGTAGTGGCACATGGGAAGTTGGTCCTTTGCCTGTAGGAAAGGCTTTGGTTGGTTGCCGTTGGCTCTTTACTATTAAGGTTGGTCCTGATGGTAGGATTGATCGGTACAAGGCTCGCTTGGTAGCCAAAATATAGACTCAGACTTAGTGACATTTTCTCTCTTATTCCCAAAATGGCTTATGTTCAGCTTCTCTTCTCTCTTGCTGTCACATACATTGGTCTCTTCATCAACTTGATATTAAGAATGCATTCCTAAATGATGATCTCTAAGAGGAAGTATATATGAACCAACCACCTAGGTTTGTTGCTTAGGGGGAGTCAATATGGTTTTCAAACTTCATAGATCTCTTTATAGTCTTAAACAATCTCTTCAAGCTTGGTTTGGAAGATTCAGCATGATGATAAAACAATTTGGTATGATTCAAAGTGGTAATGACCACTCGGTTTTCTATCACCATTCAGCTCAAGGATGTATTTACTGGATTATGTATGTGGATGATATTGTGATAACTGGTAGTGATCCAGTTAAAACCACATCTTTCTCATAAATTTCAAACTAAAGACCTTAGCAAACTTTGTTACTTATTGGGTATTGGGGTGGCTCAATCCAAAAAATTGTATGGTGACCTCATAGAGGAAATATGCTTCGGATATTCTTGAGGAGATAGGTTTGTTGAATGCCAAGTTAGGTGAGTCTCATATGGATCCAAATATCAAGGTCCTACCTAACTAGGGGGAGCCTTTCTCAAACCCAGGGAGATACATGAGATTGGTGATATTACAAGAGGAGTCAAAGTTTGCAAGTGCGATCTATAACAAAGTTTGGATGAAGATAACGAATTTAGTAAAGCTTGAAGATTGACTGAACTCATCAAACAACAAGCCAAAGAATCAAGGTTATCTAGAATTAGGAAAGTCTTTTTATTTTTAGATGTCATAAGATGATTGCCTAGTTTGAGTCTAGGTTAGATAAACCTAGGATGAGAACCTCACAAAGCTTAAAAATTGAATAAAACTTAAAAAATGAGAATCATCCATCCTTAATAGATAATATGCATACACTTCACTTGAGTACACATGATTTTAGTGCATTAAAATTGTATTTGTTTTGAAATCATTCATTGCATGTGCATACATTATTTATAAGGTTTTACCTTGCATAAGTGAACTCTAAACTTTTGATTGACACTGAGTAGCTGATTAAAGATACACTTTAATCGATTAAGTAGTCTTTAGTACTCGTTAATCAATAAAATGATTTTTTGGATCAATTATTTGAATTACAGTTGCTACTAGTTTGAAGATCTTAGCCTCATTAATCAATTATACCAGAGCTTAATCAATTAAATATGCTTACTAAAGAAAATATTTTATTTTTGACAAACATTAATCGATTAAGATCAGTGATAATCGACTAAGATCATTTAAATTTCCATATGAAAAATTATGTTTTTCAAAATTTTAAGTGTTTCTTGTGCATAATAGGAATTAATAGAAACGCTTCTTAGGGAGTATTTTTTTAGTATTCAATTGTCAAATTATTTTTCATACAAACCTTGCATAAATCCAATATGAGATTTTCTGATTAGGTTTGAGATTGAGTATTACTTGTTCATATTGACACATTTAGGTACTTGTGACTTGAAAAAGTGTTGAGACAACAAATTTAGAGAGTTTAGAAGAAAATTGTCCTAGTTGAGGTTAGGTTATAGGGTCTTAACCATTTCACAAAGGTCTTAGTTGAGAGCAAGAATCGGCTGGGGCTAGAGAACAAGTAGGTATCGAGTATCCGAAAGAGGCGTGTCAGATGTCAAACTATGTAGTTTGGCTCTAGATCTCAGAAGGAAGCGTTTGTGAAAGTGTAATTGGAAGCGTGTTTGATATTGAATATTACTTTGTTTCACAGTGAAGAAAAATCTCCTAGATCAATCAGGGGGTCTGGACGTAGTTTGCAAGTGGACCCGCAAATGAACCACGATAAAAATTTGTTGTTCTTGTTTCTCTTCCCTTATCTCTTTTACATTTCAAGTTGTTACATTTCAAATTGATTATTGAATAGCTTAATTGTTTTAGATTAATTGTTCATAATCTGATTAAGCAGTATATGTTTGTAAAGATTGAATTGTCCGAGTTTTCTATTGAAAAGATTATGTTTTCAAGAAACCTAACTGTCAAGATAATGGATTAAAATAATTGTTAATATATTAAGATGTAGCTGTCAATAATCGATTAAGTTCTTGTTTAATCGATTAGACCG
Organism: Lupinus angustifolius; assembly: GCF_001865875.1. NCBI lineage: Eukaryota > Viridiplantae > Streptophyta > Magnoliopsida > Fabales > Fabaceae > Lupinus > Lupinus angustifolius. Next base: position 11,641,411 of record NC_032015.1, on the reverse strand, counting down.
GTGATTTATCAGAACTCTACAAAAACTAGAAAAGTGATGATTTGATTGCGTTACACCTTTTAACCCATCTAGTTGTGTTTACAACTCAAGTATTGTTTGCACATCGATCATCGCCAGGCTAAACACTAAACAATGGTTTATGTTAAAAGAAGTTTTACAACTTTGCAATTCTTTCAATCACACACAACGAATGAAATAACTATGAAAGAGAAAGACTATAAATTTAGTTGCAAATGATTGAAAACAAATATTCAATATAGCTTGATGCTATTAAATCTAATATGAACATAATGTTTTAAATAAATGAGAGCTTTAAATAATATTAAGTTTGTTTGCCTATTCTCAAATATTGTTCCATAGTTCTTCAAATGTTGAGGCTATTTAGAAACAGTGAAATTAATACAGTAGTTACTATACCCGTTTTAGTTATGTCACACCTTTTTATTGAATTTAATATCCGTTGATAATTTGATCTTGATTTGATCTTGTACTCATATTGAATCATTAATGCTTCATAATTTTTCTGAATTTAGCATTTGATGCTTGATGGTTGTTCAAGCTTTATGATAGTAGAGAAAGAACTTGAAGTGTCAAAAGGTGGTGACTAACATGCTGTTTTGTACTTTGTACTGAGTAGTTTTCTTTTGTAGTAATAAAGTACCCTTTGTTTTCTGCAAAATCAAATGGGCCAAATGAGTTTTCTCTACAAGATAATCCTTTCTACTTTTTGATTCAAATCACGTCTTATTTTATTTATTCCTTATCGATATGACAACTTGAATTTTTCACATGAAGAACATTCTTTCTTATTTAAGAATTCTTGTGAAGAGATGTTCACTAAGCTTAAAGAATGTCTTTTATAAGAAAAAGTCTTGGTTTTAGATAGGTCTTAAATATAGACGAGTCTTGAACACAAGCAAGTCATGAATAATTATAGGTTATGAATATAGACGAATCTTGAACACAAACAGATCTTATTATCTATATTTCAAGTTCGGATATACTACAATATTAGTCTAATTTATCTATGCACTTAAAACAGGAAAGTTGAACGTTCATATAACTTAAGATAATACTACTTAATCTATTTGGAATTATTAAAACATAGAGCTTTAACCTTAAACCGAGTTTATGACATTTGAGGTCTTAACATTTTACCTTTTTTATAGTAACAAATGACTATTCTTATTTTGTTGGAAGTTAATGAGAAGATGATTAAAAATACATATATGCACATAAGTAGCATAAAAAACTCCCCTCAGAAGATGCATAAATTTGAGAGATATATCAAAGTGTGTATATGAGTGAATACTCATAAGTTATGTGTAAACACTAGACAACAACATAGGAGGGAGTGATTTATATTTGTAACAATATTATGATTTTTAAACGACAATTTAGAATATTCAACGAAAGCATAAATTTTTAGAGCAATAGTTGTAGAAAAATAAAAGAGATAAGGATAGAGAGATTCACACAAAAATGTATACTAATTAACATTCTTCAACAAAAGGGTACATCCAATACCCCTTTTTGATTCAAGGGATTTCTACTATGTAATTGATGTTCTTACAAACCTTGTACCAAGACTCTCTAGAATGCACAACCCCCATAAGAAAGCACACCATTTTTTACACAGTCATGCACCAAAACCTTTGGTGTTTCTTTGATTAGATAGAGTAGAATAAGACATTATGAATGGCTAAGAATTACCACACACAATCTATGATGTTAGAATCCTTTTTGAGAACACTTTAAAAATAATATCAAAATAAGCTGTTTTTTTCTTCTGAAAATATGAAAAGTGTAAAAACTTTCTAGTTTTTTCTAAAAAACTTGTGATAGATTTTCAATTGAAAGTTGTTGAGTACTATGGAAAACTTAGTAATGTATATAGACTGTAGACGGGTTCAAATGTCCATTTTAAGAGGTAAGAAACTCTTGGGGTCATACCGGTATATTTGGGTACACACTAGTTGAGTTTTAAATTCGAAAATACGTTCCCAACACTAAATAATTGATTTCTCCATTGTGGTAGTCACTTATTCGACTTTCTATTCACTTATTAATTGGTTACTCACTTACAGTAATTGATTATTTGACCTTACTGTGCAGTTAGGTAACATATTATTTATTTCCTACTAATGTATTATTATGTCTAAACTAAATGTTACTTTTCTTATGTAACCTGTTTTTTGGTTCTAAAAGCTCGTTTTTAGAACCATTGTTAATGTTTCCACCTTTTTTAAACTTCCAAAAAAATCTTTGATGAGATTTAGGTGATTTAAAAAATAAAATGAACTATCAAGTAAGACCTTAAACTAGAAAGCAATAAATCTTATATATAACTTGTGTTTTTCAATCTACTGAAGATTCTTCCTTATTGATATTATTATCTTCATCAAAACCTAGTCAATGTCAAGGAGATACTCTTTTGAATAACTTCTCACTTTTTAATGATGACATACCACATATTTAACAATTCGAGTTTGATTTGGGTTACTCCCCTAATCTTGTATATATCTCCCCATTTCTTTAACATTTCAACTCTCCAATGCACTGAAATAAAAATCAAAACAAAATACCAATCTTTCTCTCCCCATGTATGTTATCAACAAGTAGAAAAATCAATAATGTTCAAGGAAAAAATAATATGGAAAAACATACAACTTAAATGCCAAAGTTAAAAGTTAACAACAACCATTTGTGCACAAGGAAATTTGTAAATCAAAGCATAACAAAAACATTAATTCCTGAAGTGTACATCAATTGTAATTCAAAATCATTTATCTATGAACGATTTGATATTTTTGGAATTATTATGTAGCTTAGAAAGTAATGCAGCAAAAGATCATGTATGTTTAGATTCCCAACATACATAATATCCATATTCTTAGAAAACTTTGCTACTATGTTTCTTACTTCTAATTTCTTCCTCAAGTATTCTGTACATGGATTAATGGAATGATTCCCTATCAAATTCATCTCATCTCATGGACAAGGCAACCCAAAGGAGAGAGTTAAATACTCATGTCGTACCAATTAATTGTCTATTATTAGGTCTTGGGACAAGTTCCCAAATATTATTTCTTTCAAATTGATTGATTTCTATATCATGACCCATTCTAGATTGTTGAATTTGAGAAACAAAAGTCATACTTAATCATGCATCATTGAGATTAGTTCTAGTGGATACTCTGTTGTATATCTCTCTGATGATGTTATCAATTGGATCATCTCTACGAGTTATCCACTCTTTACGTATATCATAATGAGTCTGCTCTTCAATTTGAGGTATCTCACCATTATTCTTCACTTGCTCTATTTCACCTTGTTCTTGTACTTCATTTGAAGTATCACTCTTTGAGGTACTTGGTAAATTCCCTTCATCTTCTTCATCAAGAATAATCATCCTTAGAGGTGTTAGTCTCTTCAAAATAAACATGTATATATTCTTTAATAGTAAAATTTCTCTTATTAAATATTCTATAAGACTTACTTATAAGAGAATAACCAAAGAAGATTCCTTTAATGAATTTAGCATCAAACTTACTAAGATTATCTTTTCCATTATTTAGAAAAAAACATTTAAAACAAAAACATGCAAGTGAACAATATTAGGTTTTATTTAAAAATATATCTAATTATAATATGACTACATACAGTGATTAGTAGTGCTAAAAACATCAGCCCAAAAGTATGTAAGCAAATTTGTATCGTTTAGTGTTGCTCTAGTTAATTCTCCCAATGACTTATTTTTCTTTTCTGCAACACCAATCTGTTATGGTTTTATAAGTGCTGAAAAATTGTGTGAATTGCCAATTTTATCACAAAACTGTTCAAACATAGGATTTTGAAATTCCCCTTTGTGAACTCTTCTTACACAAGAAACTTTCAAGAAAATTTCATTTTGAACACACTTTTCATATTTTCTAAAATAATGAAAAGTTTAATAATGTCCAAGTACAATATGAACAACCATTGGCTACCATATAGCCTAATAATTTCCACCAAAACTCTTTATTCTAGATGGAACAAATTTATTCATATGTAATAGTTGTAATACTCTAGAAGTTGAAACAATATGTTTAGGTCTAAAGGACAATTTATTCAGTTTCCTTTTTGATATGCTTCACATAATTTGTCTTTAACAAATTTGATCTTTGTCAAACCATTTACAAACTGATATTTAATCATTTTATTTGAATGATCCATATGAATGTGAGCTATCCTTCTATGCCACAATCATGTATCATCACTGCTAACTATAAGACATTTGACTTTAAGGATAAATCATCTAAACATATCGTATAAATTTTGTTTATCCTATTACCAATGAGTTTTCATTATTGTCTTATTGTGAGTCTTTATCTTATGAAATTGCATAAGTGTCAACCTTTGATTTCAAAGAAATGGTTCTATGATTCTTTTTAAGTTCTCCGTGTTGATAAAACTGGTTAATTTTAAATTCATGTTCTTGAATGTTTTCAAAAAGTGCAGCCAAAAACATTTTTGACAAACTTCTCTTTTTAGAAATTGCTGTCACTTTTGGCTATCATGCTCGTTTTAGTGATCTAAGGATTTTCATATTTAAATCACTATTATTACACACTTTATAGAGAGCAATCAAATGACTTGTTAAGTGAATGAATCTCCTTTGTAAGTCTAGAATTTTCTTTCTCGTTTTCATTCTGAACATTTCATAGTCTTGACAAAGGGTATTTAATGTAGACCTTTTTACTTCTCTAGCTCCCTCATGAGTTGTTTCTAGAGTGTCCTATATCCCTTTATCAGATTTGCAATTAGATACTCTAAAGAACCTATATACTCCTAGGGCATAAGTTAGAATATTGTTTTACCATAAGGTCATATTGTACTCTCTTTTTATCATCATTATTCTAGAGACTTTTAGGATTTGATTGTCTAATCCTATCAATAACTATAATGAGGATAAAAGGACCTTCTTCAATAGTTTTCGGGATGTCTAAATCTTGGGAGTCTATGAAGATTTTCGTTCTAATTTTCCAGAAATCACAACACTCCCTATTGAAACTTGGAGGCATCTTAATGTTAGAACCTTCACCTAAAAGGAGTTTGGATGAAACCATCTACACAATTTTAACTAGGATATAGGAACAAATTACCCAACCTTCCTCTATTTCTAATTTTAAACACTATATTGTAACATAAAAGGGGGAGAGTGGATTATTCTTGCAATAATATTGTCCTTTTAAACAACAATTAAGAATTTCTTGAGATTATACTCATATGTTTGGATACATAATAGTTCAGCTTCAAATTCTAAAATACATTCCAAATACTAAATAACAATTTACTCAAACATGACCTTACTTTCAACTCATCAATAGTTAAGACTGAACTTTACTGTCCAATCAGCTAACCTTTTACTCAGTTCGTGGTAACTTGTTGCTATGTTTCAAGTACATTGTTAATTGTTTTGGTAACCTATTACTTTGTTTTCTAAAATATCCAACCTTTGCTAATGTTTTCTACATATTTTAAACTTTGAAAAATATTTTTAATTGCCTTATGTGATATCAAAAATAAAATAAACTATGAAAGTAAGATCTCAAACTAGAAAGTAATAAATCTTATCTATATGTAAGGATTTCAACTTTTTTCTTCAATTTTTTTATTCTTTATTGATATTGATGTTTTTATGAAAATCTAGCCCAAGTTGAGGATGAGTGAGACTCCTCCCCATTAATGGAGAGGGAAATGATTTTTCCTTTCAGTTTTAAGGGTAAAAGTGTAATATCACTTTAAATATAAATGATTCAAATGTCAATATATATTGCTTATCCTTTGCTATTTCATATTATTTCCCTCTCTATTAATGGAGAAGAATATCACTCATGAAGCAGATGCTCTTCTTAACATTTTGCACACTCATTCAGAGTGAGACTCCTCTCCATTAATGGAGAGAGAAGTACTCCTTTTTCTTCTAGTTTTAAGGGTTATAATGTAATGTCACTCTAAATTCAAAGGATACAAATGTAAATGGATGTTGTTTTTTATTTAATATTTGAGAGTACTTCTCTCTCCATTAATGGAGATGAGTCTCACTCATTCACTTATTTTTATCAAAGTCCCTTTAACTGGAAAATTTACGTGGATAGTGTAGTCAAACTACACTATCACACATTTAGTATACGTTTTGAAATAATTACAGAAGTGGTGTATATTTTATGGATCTCGTGGATGATTTCCACGACTTTGGGGATGTTGTGGACCGGGAATACGACATCCCTGCAATCTCGTGCCTCAGAGGCACGAGTTTCTTACAGCCACTATGCTAGAGTTGCCGTTCAATAATGCTTATTTTAGATGTATAATAGTGCTTTCAGGCGCTTTCTTTTTTACCGTAGTAGTATATGGTCATCATTAACAACACTTCACAAACGCTATTGTATTGATTATATACCATAGTGCAACACACAAAAAACATTGTCATATAGTGCATCAATACAACAACGCATCGTCCACAAAGCGTTGTCATATAGTCTTACATAAATAGCTCATTTTATAGGTCTTATTAACAACACTTATGGTTGTGTTGTTGAAGTTCATATATTTAACAATGCAATAACAGAAAAGCGTTGTTGTATTATTCATAAATTTTCTCAAACAACACCTTAATACAAAAGCGCATCACACACATAGCGTTGTTGTATTAATAATGTACAACATCACTTTATATAAAAAGCGATGTTGTAGTTATCCTTTACAACAACGCATGTCAGGGCTTCCCCTAGAATTCGTTGTTGATTTGTATAAATTAATACCTGCATATACATTTATTAGCTGAACAGACATTCTCAATAATACATACATTTATACATTCTGAACAACACATACATATTAATAAAGGCCAGAAGTTTGTTTTATTAAACATCATTACAACACAAAATACAAACAATGAATATCATGCCAATTATGTTTTGACAAATGACATAATTACAAATAAAAAATTACACAAATTACAAAGAAACAATATTATACAAATTACAAACAATCAAAATTAAGCTATAATTATACAAAGACTACTTGCATGTAATTTTTCCTTTTCTTTGATTGTTTTTGTCTTGTAGGGTCATCCTTGTTTGGAGAAGCATATTGATGTACCCAATGCCCTTCATCATGATCATCTATTGTATATAAATCATCATCCGTAGTTTGTCCACTCTCACACGACTGATATGTCTCAAAAAAGGATCATCTTCATCAATATCTTCATATTCTTGGTCATCAATATTATTGACGATTATTTTGTTAGTTAAAAGAACAAGGAACCATTTCATATCAGTTGGGTCGCTAACATAGAATACTTGTTGAGCTTGTGATGCTAGAATAAATGGCTCATCTTTATATCTTGATCTATTAAGATCCGCTTGCATGAACCCTAACTCATCAACTCGGAAGCCATTGTTGTTATCAACCCACATACAATAAAAAACCGACATCTGAAACATTGTGTAATCCAACTCCCATATGCTTTCAATCACTCCAAAGTATGACAGGTTTGCATATATTGAGTCTCTATCTTTTGCACTTGACATGTGTAAAGTTCGAGCAACAAGAGTCACACCACTATTTTGCATTTTACTTTGATCATCTTGTTTTTTCGTATAAAATGTGAACCCATTAATTAGGTAAACAGTGTAGAATAAGACATCAAGGCTTGGACCATTGGCTTATCATTTCAATCATTCGAAAATCGAATGTGCATTTATATTCAACTCCTCATCAATGTGATATTTTAGCCACTTTATGAAACACCGGTTATGCTCTTTGGAAATCCAATTTTCATTCTTACTTGGGTAACACTTCCTTAGAATCTCCTTGTGTGTTTCAACATATGGCTTAACCTCGTCGACATTATGTAAAACATATAAGTGCGCTTGCTCCAATTCGATTCTTATTGTAGTCAATATTTCATTCCTAGTAATACCTTCACCAAATTATTTTTTGTCATCGAGGCTTTGGAATGCCCACGAAATCACCATCGGTAAGGTATCCGGTTAAAAAATCAAGAGCTTTTTCCACAAAATATCGCTCGATATTACAACACTCTGGTCTTGATTGGTTCTTCACATACCCTTTTAATGTCTTCATATAATGCTCAAAGGGGTACATCTATCTCATATAGGAAGGGCCACATAGTTGTGTCTCTCGAAGAAGATGAATGCTTATATGAACCATTATGTCAAAAAAGAAGGTGGGACATACATTTCAAGCTCACACAAAGTCAAAATAATTTGTATTTGCAATGCATGTAATTTCTTAGTGTCAATCACTTTGCTACAACTTTCCTTGAAGAAGAAGCATAATCTAGTTATGGTTCCTCGAACGTTTTTAGGTAGAATTGATCATATTCCAATAGGCAAGAAATGAGCCATAAGTGCATGACAATCACAAGACTGGTCATTCATTGATATGAGGTTCTGAATGTTGGAAGAGTACCCTTCTGGAACAGGGACATTGAGTAAGGTACCAAGGAGACTTTCAAACACATTTTTTCAATATGCATAACATCGAGGAAATGTCTTACATATAATGAACTCCACTATGACAATTCAAAGAAAATTGACCTTTTCTTTCACCCAGTTGTGACAATTTCTTTTAAAAAAGGTTTACCAAAGGTAGTATTCAAACCCTTTAGCTTTTGAAATAATTGGTCACCTGTCAACGACAAAGGAGCACGACCTTCTTCATTGTTTCCATCAAATGCTTTTCTCCATCGTCAATAGTGATGATCTGAAGGCAAAATCTACGACGATCAAGGAAGACATTCTTATTATAGTATTCCAACCTCATTGAATGAGTATTGTCTTCACATACAGGGCACGCAAAATGTCCTTTTGTACTATATCCAGACAAATTACCATATGCAGAGAAATATTGATTGGCCGAACAAAAAGGCCATCAAGTTGAAGTTTCTTCCCTATACACATCATATACAGTTATGCTTGTCACCCACATTTGCTTCGAGTCTTCAATTAATGGAGTCAAATATATGTCTATGAATTTCCTGGTTGTTTAGGTCCACATATTAACATACATAACATCACATATTTGCGCTTCATGCATAGAGAAGGAGGTGAGTTGTATATCACCAACATCATTGACCATGTACTGTGGGAGCAACTTTGAACACTATGTGGGTTAATTCCATCCGTTGATAATGCAAGGCATAGATTTCTTGATTCTTGACCAAAACTAGGATAGCCGTGATCAAATTTTCTCCATTGAGGAGAATCTGCAGGATGCCGAAGCTTGCCATCTTTAATCCTTATGCCATGTCAGCTTCTTTGCATCTTTGGCATTGCTAAACATATCCTTGAATCTTGCTTTGATTGGAAAATACCATACAACCTTTTTGGGAATTTATTCTTCCTTCTTATATCGTGATGCATTACATTTAGGATAAAACTTTAATGAAGCATACTCATTAAAAAATAAGATGCAATCATTTTTACAAGCATGTATCCTAGTGTAGTCCATGCCTATGAAGCATAACATTTGTTTTGCATCATAGGTTCGAGAAGGGAGCACATTATCTTCCGACAACATATCCTTCAGAAGTCCAAGCAAGTCGGTGAAACTCTTATCACTCCATCCATTAACAAATTTCAACTTATACAACCTTGGCACTACTGCTAATCTTGTGAATTTAGTACAACCATCATATAATGGTTTCTCAGCATCACTTATCAACCGCTGAAACATCTCAGGACAATCTTGAAGATCCTCTTCGATAACGTTTGCCATTTCCTCGAAACGGTCGTCTTCATATGCATTTATGTAGTTGTCTTTCATATTCATATCATCATCACAATCCATAACGTCTCTCGTCTCACCATGTCTTGTCCAATATGTGTAACTTTGATAAATATCGTGAAACACTAAATGAACTTGTAACTCATTTAGAGTAATTCGGTTTGAGTAACAACATCTTAAGAAAGGACATACAATTATATTAGGGTTTTCAGAATTCTCAATTGCAAACCTAACAAATGATTTCACTCCTTCATACTCATTCGTCAATCGATTGACAATCATCCATTATCGATCCTTTTTTATTAAGAAAAAAATATAATGAGCATAAATCCCTAAAGCTTGGAGTTAAGCTCACCAAGCAGAGTAAATGCATTATTATGTAATTAAAAATGGGGAACCCTAACTCATAATGTAAGCTAAATGAGTCGGAACTCGGAAACCCCAACTCAATACAAGCTAAATATAATAAAATTAAAAAGGAAAATAACTATATGGAAAACTCACTTTCAATTTGGTGTTGAATGCATGAATGATGATTTTGAGGTTAAACGAGTGAAAGATTTTCGAAATCGGTGTTGAATGATTTTCGTGTCGAATGAGTGAATGATGTAAAATGAGTGAATGATTTTCGATGTTGAATGAGTGAATGATTTTGAGGGTGAATTATTTTCGAGGTTTATTTTGAAAAAATGTGTTTTGCTGCTGAGTAAATGAGTGTTGTGATTGCTGATGAATGTGTGAGAATGCGAGAACATTTTAATCTTTTGGGTCTGATAGTATCTTCAAAAGTGCATAATTACGATGCTGCTGTCAATGGTACAAAATCAATAGCGCATAGTGAAGATGACGTTGTCAATGATATCTAATCAACAACGCAACTTTAAGGAAACACTATGGAAGAACTCCCCATTCAAATATAAAGAAGGTAAGTATTTCACAACGCAATCTTAAGGAAATGTTGTGGAAAATATATTAATTTTTTTACCAATTCATTTTTTAATGAAATTCACATTAGTAATTACATTATGACATTTGATTAATGACAATTAATTAAATATATGCAACAATTAATAATGACAATAAATAACATCCAAACAATTAATCGTTAATCACTGTGTTGAGCGATTAAGTGTAGAGGAAATAGTTTTCTTGATCATATCAATAAAACTTCTTACCGAATGCGCTGTAGTATAGCTAAAAGAGAATAAATGAGAGATAAGTATTCAACGAAACTTTTTGGTGAATGCACTGTTGAATGCAACGTAATCAACAATGCATTGTTAAAAAAAATGTTGTTGTATGGTTATAACGACAACGCAGTCACAAAAAAGCATTGTCGAAGACTATTATTCCTAATTCTACACAGTTACGAACACAACATAAAATAACCTGCATGCATACATAAATAGAACGTAACAACAAAATGAATATCTGGACACAACTGAATTTATATATTTAATATTAATTACCCTTTAATGTTTACATTGAATTGAATTCCCTAAGCTACAATTTGCGCTACATTAATTGAATTACATTAATTATATAGACCCAATCATATACATTATATTGAATTCCCTAAAATACAAACTATGCATTTAGCTATGATTTGTCAACAAAATTAAGTATAAAGTTTGACCATTGTTCTCTAATCTGGTTGACTTCATCATCTGTATATGATTTGCCATCAATCTCGATTGCATTAGTTGGCCATTGCTTAACGATCTCCTTCATGAATTTCAGCATGTAATAGCCGCAATCTACCTGGTTTGTTTGACAAGGGGTCTACAATTAAAATGAAGTAAACATATAAGTATAACATTAGTTGGCCATTACACATATAATTGTTTGAGATGATTTGTGCAAATACCTTTATACAAGTCCACCTTATTTTGGGATTTGGTATCTTGTTTCTAGCACGATTACAACTTATGTAAACTCTCACCGCACTAAACAATAGAAAATGTACTTAATCTCCCAACTTTTGTACATGCTCCAACAGCTGAGTATAGTACTTGGTAGTCTTCTTGGAGCTCACATCCCCAGTAGATGACTTTGAGCTAACATCCCCCGAAGATGACTTAGACTTTTGGGTGCCTCTTGGGGTGGATTGTACATTTTCCTGAAATATTCAATAAACAATATATATATATATATATATATAATATGAGTGAGCATAAGGTGAAAACTCATACCTTAAGAGGAATTACTTGAACAAGGTCTACTGGTCAAGCCGCAAAAGTGCCTATAGCCCCTCCAACTATAAAGATATCCTCTTTGAGAGGAATTGGCAGCAACGCATTATCATCGATTACAATGTGAATCAAGACCTTCACATGATGGCGTGGGATACATGCATTATGCAATATAGCATCGGTCGACTTGTGCACTTTCCCAACACCCACTACTCGGCTAGTTGGGGTATATAGGAAAAGTTTGCAAGAACTGATTCCCTCTACTTAAGTTAAAACATATAATTAGTTAACGGCTAAATTAAAATAAGTTAACTATAGTAAAATAAGTTAACTAAATTACCTCAAGAATGGGAATCAAAATGGGAATGTTGTAAGGTGCAGGTGTGCAACTCTCATCGACGGTTGAAAGAACAACGTCATCATTACTAGCTAGTCGTTGCCACTCAGCTTCCTTCACCTTCATTGATTGCTCAAATTCGTTGAACCGTAGCATGAGGCCATCTAGTTGATTTTGAACCTGACTCAATTGGTCTTTGGTTGCACGCTTTGGATGGGGTACAAATGTTCGCTGGCTAACCCCAAATCTTGCACCTCAGATACGGCCAGGGTAGATAGGCAGTCCTAGTTTCTTGTCAAGTATTATGTGACTATCCGGGTTAGCCTCCTTTTCTTTTAGGGCAATCTGACAAATCAAGAAAAAAGATAATGTTAATTCATCACATTTTGATAAATAAAGTATGAAAATTAAGTATAATTAAAAAATGAGCACTTACAACATATCTTGCCGCTTCTCGAACTTCCTCATTGTCAATGACACCATCCTTGTTCTTACATGCACCCACCCATAAAACATCGAGTTCTACTCCATGTTGAGTCATAGGTGTATCGCTTTTGTTTTCCAACTAACAAAACATAACCAATAATAATCTAATTAGATATATATGCATAAAAAACATACCCAATAATATACTTACATATTAACAATACTTACAATATTTTCCTCGATTCTTCTATACCCCGCTCAAGAAGCTCGGTATAGATATAAAGGCTTGGATGCACTCTTGCGGTTTTCATTACTTAATTTATGAAATAATAAACAATATTAATATCAACAACCATATATATGTATATACAAAAAATATATACAAAAGTCAATACAAAGAATATGATTTTACCAAGAAAGACTCGTCTTGTGTGCATAGGGTGACAAAAGTCTTCTAATCATCTTCATCAACGATATTTGCATATTTAGTTGGAGGTTTCAAGTTGACATTGCCATCAGCATCTCTGAGTAATTTTCCGGCATCAGTTCAGAATTGTCGGAGAGCCTTGCCAGCCGATTTAAGGATATAATCTTTATGCTCCTCACCAACATCAAAAGTTGACTGAAATAAAAACACACATACAATATATATTGCATGAAAACACATGCATATACGTACATTGCATGCAAACATAACACATATACGTACATTGCATGAAAACGTAACACATATACATACATTGCATGAAAACACAAAAACTGAAATATAAAATTAGTGATATTTCATTCCAAATACGCTACTTCACGGTATTCCCTACCTCAATCCATTTGTTGAAAGTTAGCTTCAAATTCTGCCTAACAACAACACCAATGTAACTTACCAATGTCTTGCCACCCTTCGAGTTTAATGGTTGGCCTTTAGAGTTCCACTGAACTTCTATCTTCACATCCTTACTTCTTGACCGAATGACATTCTTCATGGAAGTCATTCCACATGGAGGTCGTTTTTTAGCAACAATTTGCTTGTCTTGTATAGTCGGTGTAGCTTCGTCACCACTGTGAGAACCATGATCGCCACTTTTGAAAGTCATTGATGAAGTGTTTTGAGATTTATGAGAATATGAGGGTTTGCTGAGAGTATGAGGTTTCCCTGAGAGTATGAGGATTTCTTTTCGATTAAGTTTGAGAGCGTAGAGGGAACAATTCATGTTTTAGATATTTAAATTGTATTACCAATTTAACAGCACATATTAAAAGTAGCACTGTTGAATAGACATCTTCAACAATGCATACTAAAATTAGTGTTGTTATATTGACATCTTCAACAACACATGTTAAGTATTACGATGTTGTTGTGTATCCAGCTGTTTACTGCTTATTTTCATTAACACATCTTCCACAAGCATACTAAATGTAGCATTGTTATATTGACATCTTGAACAGCGCATATTAAGGATTCGTTGTTGTTATATTAACAATTCAACAACACATATTAACAGTAGCGTTGTTGTATTGATATCTTCAACATCGCATATTAAGGATTATGCTATTGTTGTGTATCCAAGTGTTTACTACTTATTTTTATTAACACATCGATAATGCTACCGATATGTAGCACTGTTAAATAGAATATAATTGACAACACTATATTAATTATGTGCTGTTAAACTGAACTCATTTTCCAAATTAACAGCGTCTTAGTTATGCTATGTTAAATTAACATTTTACATAAATGAAAAATATTTATACAACATGAATTAATGTTAATTAAGATGAAGTTCCTATGAAGTAGATTACTATATAATTGTGTTTATTAATACGAAACTGGAAAAATATTAAACATTACATTTTCTTAATTTGTTTTTGTATTTATTAAGTATTGTTAATTAGTTTATTGTGTTTAATTTATTAATAATGAACAACAAAAGTATGAAATAAAATAACCATCCAAATAATTAACAAAAAATAGAAATTAATATCAAAAATAATTATTTTATTATTCATAAAGAGAGACAAAATACATTATAATGAAATAAATGATTTGGTACATGTGAATATAATGAACTAAATGATTTGGAAGATGAAGAACACAATGAAAATGATTTCAATGAATGAAATAATTTTTCCTCGACTCCTCTATACAAATCTTCATCTCACGCAAATCTTGTATAACAACCACTTTCCTTCTGAAATCTGGGACCGTTTTGAAAATTGAAAGAGCTCAATGAATTAAACTCAATACTTTACAAATTAATCTTGTCCACAATTTTTTCTTCGACTCCTCTACACAAATCTTGTGTAACAGTTCATTGATTTCCTTTTAAAATCTGGATCTTTTTGCCATGAAGGAAATCAATGAACTTAATGAATTGCATATGAATAAAAATAATTCATTGATCATTTTCCTTTTATTTCAGTTCAATGTAAAGATATCAATGAACTAAATCTTCATCTCACGCAAAACTTGTATGACAACCACCTTCCTTCTAAAATCTGGGACCTCTTGCAAAATCAAAAGTTGTTAAAGACCTCCTTGACATGATTCTAAAACAGAAACACCATTTTTTCCTAGACTTCTCTATACAAATTTGGGTCTTTTTTCTCTTTTTCACTCTCTGCAGTATTGCTCTTTTTTTACGACTTTGTATTTTCTTCCTCCTATATTCGTGAACATACTCTTATAGAAACACATACTCTTACTGATGAAATAGAACATTGAGTGAACCACAATATTTATAGATGAGTGAACTACAATACCATTAATATTTCAACAAACGAAGAGACGCATAACGTACCACTCAACCATTAATATTTCAACAACCAAGAAATGAATAATCACTCAACCATTAATATTTCAACAAACGAAGAGACGTATATAACTGCCACCATTAATATCTTGGACGTTTAAAAAGTCGTAAAACATCAACATCGTATAATTAAGAAAGTGCGATTACTATGTCATGTTCAACAACGCTTCATTAATTATGCAATGTTGCATGTATTAACATCAACAACGTTGTGTACAAAATGCATTGTTAAACATAAATCAATCAAGTCAGTGCTAACATTACTGATGTTCAATAGTGTTTTGTCAAGAATGCACTGTTGAAGTTACACAATTTGACAGCGCAAGTTTTATTATGCGTTGTTGATGTTCTTTCGCCTGATTTTCAACAACGTCGTTCAAAGTTGCACTATTGAATCACCGATATTTATTACGATATCTGGCATAGTGAGCGTGTTAGAGTTTATATAAGTCGTGGACGTGGAACACGACTTTCATGAGAAGGTCGTGAAAAAAGGACACGAGATCCATGTCGTATATAGCATCCACGAGACCTGAATAACATATATACACCCTTTACCCCATCTCAAACCACACTGAAGGAAGAAAAAGTAAGAAAAATATGTTGTAATTGAAGAAGTGTCATTATATAAGGTAACTAAAAATATTTTCTATTTTTTAGTTCATTTACATGTATTAATTTTATTTAATGTTACTCTATGTTTATATGTAGATGATAATTATTTGAGATATTGTCAATGATTTTAATGATGAGGAGGACATTGAGCTATGTGTTGATGATGATATTGAAATTACCACTAGTGAACTGGTTAGCATAACATATGCTACTCCTTCATCTTTTTACCTTAGCATTGATTATCATTCTGAACAAGATTTTCCATATAGAAGTAGTGACATAAGTAATGATATTGATAATGATATGTTTATTAGTATGCAATTTGAATCAAAGGAAGCAACAATAAATGTTGTAAAATAGTTTCATATTAGGAATTCTGTTGATTACTACGTGGATGAGTCTAGGCCAGATATATATGTTGCAAAATGTCAATATTATGGTGTTGGGTGTGAATGGAGAATTCAAGCATCAAAAAGTGTGAAACGCGATATTTGGGAGATCATAAAAATTAGTGGAAGACACAGTTACGTATCCACTAATATTTATCAAGATCACACGAAATTGAACTCATCATTCATCGCAAATTGTATTGTTCAACTAGTATCTGAAGATCCTGATACACCAGTTAAAGTATTAGTCAAAGATGTAGTCACTAGTTTTGGTTATACGGTGACATATAAGAAGGCTTGAATTGCTAAACAAATAGCAATGTCCCAAATTTATGGTGATTGGGAGGGATCGTACAAGGAGTTACCTCGTTGGTTGAATGCTGTCCAATATTATGCATCAGGTACAATTGTAAGATATTCAACATCTAACCATGAAGAACATAATACTTTAATTCTTGATAGGGTATTTTGGGATTTCAAGCCATGTATTGAAGGATTTGCTTTTTGCAAACCAATCGTTCAAGTAGATGGTACATTCTTGACTGAAAATATACTGGAACATTGCTAATAGCTAGTTCACCAGATGATAATAGACGTATATTTCCAGTAGCATTTGCCATTATGGAAGGAGAGACCAAAGAAGCATGAGAATAGTTTTTCTACAATATTCGGACATACGTTACCCCACAACTGAATATTTGTATAATATCAGATAAGGGTACAAGTTTGTTGGGTACACTTTGTACTGAGCTCCTATAATGGTGTAATGAACAATCTATATATTGCACCTGTCATATTGCTAGCAACTTCAAAAAGGAGTTCCGAGATAATGATATGAAATAAAAAGTCATCGAAATGAATATGTATTGAAATTTATGTGATTTATGTTAAATTATTTGCTTATGTGATTTATGTTAATATTAATAAACGTTTGTAGGGTATGAGTTGATATGGCCTTGATTCGAGCGAATGTTTGTTGTATTGCGTCAAAAAATCCGAGGGCAGTAGCTTGGTTAGACAATATTCCAAAAGAAAAATGGACGCAATCATATGATGATGGGAGACGTTACGGCTATATGACGATGAACTTGGCAAAATGTGTTAACGCCATTCTGAAAGGAGCAAGAGTCTTGCCTATTACTACACTTGTTAGAGCAAGATATCATAGGCTCAATTCATGGTTTGTACACCATAGAAATAAAGCAAGTAACATGAAAAAGGGAAGGTCATGTATATAGCGAAGAATTGACTAAGGTGAAATAACCGAAAAAGCTACATGTCAAGTAGTACGTAGTTTTTCACGGGAATCAAGAGTCTTGGAGGTTGAGGTTGTTGGTACCGGTGAAAGTCGACACTCAAGGGTATATACAATGAGACTAATTAAAAATTTGTGTGATTGTGGGGAATTTCAATACTTAGATTGCCATGCTCCCATGTTGTTACTACATGTTCACCATTGAACTTAGATTATGGGCAATTTATCTCACCAATGTATAGGTTGGACAACTTGCATAAGGTTTATGGACATGAGTTTCAACCCATTGGAAATAAAGAATATTGGTCTCCTTATTCAGGTCCAACCTTCATTCCTAATCTGCTTATGCGTAGGAACCGTATCGGAGGACCAAAAACTACATGCATACACAATGAGATATATGATTCTCAATCCCATTGTTGAAAGACTTATCACAGACATACCAATATAGTTGGGATTCAGCTGTATTGGCATGTCTATATCGTGGATTATGTCGTACAACGCTAATAAGTCGCCAAATTGAAATCAGAGGATGCTTGCTATGTCTATAGTCTTGGGCATATGACCGCATCCCAATGTTGGCTCCAAGACTGTACGACGATGAATTACATATATTCCTTTAGTCCAAAGGTAAATATTATTTTCAAATTATATTAGTTTATATTTCAAACTATTTATTCCATACTAACTTCATATAACTTTACATTTTAGGTGATCACAACATCTAATCACCACCAATATTTCTGGTCATGCAACCAACGTAATACGATCAATGTTAGATCACTTACGCATTTATCAGGTAATTTATGTAATTTGTTATTAGTAATTTATTTATTATTATTTCTATGTTATTTTTTGTTATTAATTCATTACTAATTTATTTTTATATATCAGTTTGTCTATACCACATATAAGAACATTACCTATATGGGCCCGACACCTGATATAGCCCGAGCACGTGTGCCACTCATATGCTTTGCACTTGTTGAGTGGCATGCTACTAATCGGGTTATGAGGCAGTTTGGTCTACAACAACCCACCTCAGAAGATCCAATCAATCTGGAGAAACAATACAAGATGGATCTATGTGAGAAAAATGACTACAACTGGCCACAAAAGTATGACCAGTGGATTCAAATATAGAATAACCGGGAAAACTATGTGGTAAATGGTTTTCCCGATGACTAGCCTTTGTAACACTACTTGCAGTATATGCAATGGTATTTACAAAGGACTAGGAAATACATTTCTCTAGATGGAGCATATTCGGCCAGATCAATAAGAATCTTAGTTTTTCTATTTCGAATTTATATTAAATTGTAGTCGGATATTAATTATTCTAATTTTTTCCACTTTTTTCAGTACAATTTTATTAGAATGATTCAGGATCAATGTGCTCCTACAAATGTGTTTCCAAATCCATTGCAGTCACTAAATGACGTCTACCTAAACTAAAATGAGATGATGGAAGCATTTGCTCAACTACTTCTAACTGCCTTCTCCTCAACTACTTATATAGCTCCTTCTACACAACAATTTCACATGCTTGTTGCACCTGAGTTCCCACACCATTATGACAGTCGAACTCAGACGAATACTTATCAGTAGACATACACTCCAACTCCTGCTCCTCAACAATAACAACAATAACAACAATAACAACAACCATTTGGATTTGAAGGTTCTAGAGTAATGGGTGACAACTCCTTCTGTCACTTAGCATCTTCTTCACAATTTCAAGGAATGTCATCAATGTTTGGCACTACTTCAAATACTCCATTGTCGACACTCAATTCTCAACAATATTATCAGCCAACAATGCTTTCACAAGCTGAAGATGATGACAAAGATGATGAAGATGATAACGACGAAGATGATGAGGAGGCACAACTAGTTAGAAGTGGAACTAGACAAGAAAGACAACGTCAACCACAACAACAACAACTAAGAGTCCAACCACCTCGAAGGAAGAATGCACCTAGATGTGGAACATCATCTCATAAACGCCATGAGGAATTTGTATTCTCGTTCAGTTTTTTTTTAAATGTAATCATTTCCCAATTCGTACTACAATTATCAATTCCATTTCCACAAAATTGTCTTATTATTTTAATTTATGCATTTTATTTTTAAACAACTAATATAATAAATGTTTAAAAAAAACTTTAACTAAATTCTATAAAACTAACACTTTAGTAAAATTATCATATTCAATTTAATCTTACTATTTTAATTTAAACCTATTGTTTTTATTCGCTAAAATTCATAAATCTTAATTTATTTTAAAAACTCCAACCATACCCAATAAAATTAACCTCTAAAACAATAAATAATCCTACAATATCTGTGTAAACGGAAAATTCTAAATTCATCATGTACCAACCAATCTCGTGCATCTGGTACACGACTACAGAAGTCGTGCATAGGATCCATGACTACAGTTGAGGAGAGAGAATATGTAAGAAACTCGTACCTCTAAGGCACGAGATTGCAGGGATGTCGTATTCCCGGTCCACGATTTCCCCAAAGTCATGGACCTCATCCACAAGATCTATAAAATATACACCACGTCCATAATTATTTCACAACATATACTGAAAGTATGATAGTGTAGTTTGACTACATATCCATGGAAATTTTCCCCCTTTAACCTAGTTTGACTAACGTAAACATAGAAAATATATATCTTCTTTCTCCCTCTAGATATTATAAAAATGGATAGAGAATGAAAAGTTAAGTCCAATGGAAAGTTCGTCAAAAGAAATCAAGGTAACTTAGAAAAACATCATTGACAATATATTTCTTGACAACACTAAGTGTTAGAAATTATAAATTTCTAATTAAGGTGAGCATCATATATTTGATGCAATGATATCAGCTATTTATTTTCGGGGTTACATTATAAGTTATCTAATTACTGACACCCCTTAAATTTCTAAAAGGTTATAACGGATATGGTCTTAATGGTGGATACCCATCAGGTTAACGGGATAATGGGAACCCTATTAGTTAACACATGAGGAAGGTTTTGGTCCCCAATACACCAAATCATATTCAGTTTTCTCCTCTCCCCATCAGAGTGAAAACGCAAGTCCCAAGAGGAATCAGGGATTTGGTTGAGGAAGACCATCATAACACAAAAAACCTCTTTCAGAAACGTGGATCAAAGGAGCACATCAAGGAACATGGATTCAGGTATGACACTGCACCCTTTGATTCAAATATGTGCGTGAGAATCATTAAATTCAAGATCCTAGGATTGGTATTTCACCAATCATAAGGAATTTACAACAAGTGGTATCAGAGCGTAGGTTCTGAAATTTATGATTCTTCATTAAGGGTGTTTTCCCCAATCTTGTATGAACCCTAATTTTAATTTGGGGATTATTGAATTATGCTTCCGCTGTTCTGTTATAAAGATTGGGAATTTAGGGTTTAATTTGGGAATTATAAAATCTGATTATGATTATTACTGTCTTATATATATATATATATATATATATATATATATATAAAAGAATGTATATGTGAAGGATATCTGTGACAAAAATGGATTACCCTATTGATGTTAGAATCAAGTGGCCAAATGATCTTTACTTAAACGGCTTTAAAGTCGGAGGCATTGTATGCACCTCAACATATAAATCAAAGAAGTTCAATTTCAGTGCAGGTAATAAGACATTCTTGGGCTGCTGACTGTATTTCCATGTATGAAATTAGCTAGAGTTGTCTACTAAATCCCCTGTACTGCAGAGAAAATAATTTTTCTTAGTGTCATTTGGTATGAGTAAAATGACTTTAATGTTTATGCTCATGATGGAGGTTATAACATAGTGAGATTAAGGCTTGATTGTTGTTGTTGATGGAGATCATAACATAGTGGACAAGGGCTGGTACAAATTGTTTACCGTCATGTGTTGATACATTATATGTTCTGCACTTTATTGATGTGCATAATTTCTGCACTAAGGTGAATGCAATTGAGATATGTGCGTTAGGCACAAATTTTGTTTTTTAATTGATTTTGCACTAATATAAGCTTTGTTCTTATGAACATTTAGCTTAATGGTAGCGACTCATGGAATTAATGACTATTTGTGGGATTAGATTTGATAATTATAAAAGATATCAAATCTGGAGGTTCTAATTCCAAGATTATATTTTTTTGTGATGGACCCATATTGTGTTAATTTTTTATCTGGTAATTATTTTGGATTAATTGATGCAATATGTTGCCAAAGTAACATTTATTGTAGAAATTAATTGAATTACACAGATGAGTATGAGATTATTTATGCGAATTGTGTTCGGCCTAAAGGAAGACACAATTTGGCAAAATAATAACATACATGTGATGATAAATATGTAACAATTATAAAGTTTATTTTCATGTGAATAATAGTCGGTCCAAAGAAAGGCTGTTGTTTGACAGAACTGATTGTTAATATTTGATCATTACACTGAGAGTACCACTTACAAATTGATTTCTCTGTCCAAAGACTAGATATTGATGTTGTGTTAGGTATCTTGTGATGGGTCTATTATGTGAACATGTCTTGTTTTAAAAATATTACATGACTTGTTTGTTTATATTTGAACATATTATTAATTCTTTGTTATATGGATTCAGTGTCTTTTACCAA
>NC_032015.1:11617292-11618846 GCF_001865875.1 Lupinus angustifolius | reverse complement strand
AGGCTAAAATTGAGAAATGGGAACGCTCTAACCGAATGTGCTTGATGATCATGAAACGCTCTATTCCATATGTGTTTCGGGGCTCTATATCTGAGGGTGAAAGTGCAAGGAAGTTCCTTGAAGAAATAGAACAAGTCTTTGCCAAGAATGAAAAGGTGGAGACGAGTAGCCTTTTGGCTAAACTCATCTCCATGAAGTATAAAGGCAAAGGGAACATAAGGGAGTATATTATGGAGATGTCTAATCTCGCATCAAAACTCAAGGCACTTAAGTTAGAGCTTGGTGATGACCTACTCGTGCACTTAGTTTTGATCTGTCTTCCTGCACACTTTGGGCAATTCAAAGTGAGTTATAACACTCAGAAGGATAAGTGGTCCCTTAATGAGCTTATATCTCATTGTGTGCAAGAGGAAGAAAGGCTGCAGAGAGATAAGACTGAGAGTGCTCACTAGGCTATGACCCCTCAGAATAAGAAAAGAAATAGCAATAAGGGTGCTGCGAAAGGGCCTTCTCAGCAAAAGAAATTGAAGAGTAATGAGGAATTTACCTGTTACTTCTGTAAGAAGCAAGGACACATGAAGAAAGAGTGTCCTAAATATGCCTCATGGCGTGTAAAGAAGGGTAAATTTCTAACTCTTGTTTGTTCTGAAATTAATTTGGCTTTTGTACCCAATGATACTTGGTAGGTAAATTCTGGTGCTACTACTCACATTAGTGTCATTATGCAGGGTTGCCTGTGGAGCCGACAGCCAAGTGATGATGAAAGATTCATCTTTGTGGGCGATGGCAAAAGGGTTGCAGTTGAGGCTATTGGAACATTTAGATTATGTTTAAGAACTGGTTTTCATTTTTTGAGACATTTGTTGTACCGTCTTTTAGCCGGAATTTAATTAGTGTTTCCAGCTTGGACAAATTTGGTTTTTCTGGTTCTTTTGGAAATAATAAAGTTAGTCTCTATCAAAATTCAAATGTTGTTGGTTCTGGTTCTTTAATAGATAATCTGTATATGCTTGATGTTTCCATTTCCACTAATGAAATACTGCAAACAAATTCACGTGGTACAAAACGAAAATTAAAAGAGAATTCAGCCACCTTATGGCACAAGCGTTTAGGTCATATATCTAAACAAAGAATTCAAAGACTTGTGTCGGATGAAATTCTTGACCCTTTAGATTTATCAGAATTTGAGGTATGTGTTGAGTGCATAAAGGGAAAACAAACAAACAAAAGGAAATTAGGTGCTGAAAGAGCTAAAGATGTCTTACAACTAATATATACGGATATATGTGGTCTTTTCCCTATGGCTTCTTGGAATGGACAACATTATTTTATTACGTTCATAGACGAATACTCTAAGTACGGCTACCTATATCTTATATATGAGAACTCCCAATCCTTGGATGTTTTCAAGTCTTTCAAGGCTGAAGTTGAACTTCAACTTGGAAAGAAAATTAAGGCTGTCAAATCTGACCGTGGTGGTGAATACTATGGCAGATATGATGGATCAGGAGAACAACGTCCAGGACCATTTGCGCTTTTCCTCATAGAGTGTGG
>NC_032015.1:11616565-11617192 GCF_001865875.1 Lupinus angustifolius | reverse complement strand
CAGAAGATGATCCATTGAATCTTTGTCAAGCCATGAAAAGTTCTAATTCTCAAAAGTGGATTGATGCCATGAAGGATGAGATGAAGTCTATGCATGATAATGACGTTTGGGATCTTGTCGAATTACCTGAAGGTGCGAAACCTATTGGTTGCAAATGGATATTTAAAACCAAGAGGGATTCAAAGGGTAATATTGACAGATATAAAGCTCGTCTAGAAGCTAAAGGCTTCACTCAGTTTGATGCCATGAAGGATTATAAAGAAACCTTCTCTCCGGTATCTTCGAATGATTCTTTTAGAATAATATTGGCACTAGTTGCTCAGTTTGATTTAGAGCAACATCAGATGGATGTTAAGACTGCGTTTCTTAATGGTCACATTAAGGAAACGATCTATGGTGCAACCAGAAAATTTTGTGTCAGATGGCTCAAAGTCTATGGTATGCAAATTAAAGAAATCCATCTATAGGCTTAAACAAGCTTCTCGTCAATGGAATCACAAATTTCATCAAGTTATTACCTCGTATGGTTTTGAGGCAAATAAAGTTGAAGATTGTGTATACGATAAGTTTAGTGGGAGTAAATTTATCTTCATGGTATTATATATCGATGATATACTGCTTGCTAGC
>NC_032015.1:11615787-11616465 GCF_001865875.1 Lupinus angustifolius | reverse complement strand
AGAAAAATCGGCCATTATTTTAAGACAACTAATTCACCCCCCCTCTTAGTTGCACTCTGATACTTAAAATTGGTACCAGAGCTATACTTGGGTAATTTAATCTCAAAGTTTAAAGATCCTAGCACTTTTGATGGCCTATAAGTCTTTTCTAGGAGAAGGTTCCGATATTAATAGACCTCCGATTTTCATTAGAGAACATTATGCATTCTGGAAAATCAGGATGAGAATCTTCATAGAATCCATAGACTTAGATATATGGGACTCAATAGAAGAAGGTCCATTCATACCATACATGGTTGTTAATGGGGTTAAACAACCAAAACCAAAATGTTCATGGACCGTCGAAGACAAGAAGAAAGTGCAATACGACCTTAAAGCCAAAAACATTCTTGTGTCGGCTCTAGAAGAAAAAGAATTCCTTAGAGTGTCAGGTTGCAAAACGTCGAAATAAATTCGGGACACTCTAAAAAGGATACATGGAGCCGAAGAAGCACAAAGGTCTACCACAAATAGTGAAGCATCAACATCAAAGCAAAAATCTACATGCTCAATATGCAGAATACCTGATCATCTAAAATGTGGTTGTCCAGCCCTACAAAAGCATCATACTTTCAAAAGAAAGAAGGACAAGAAGCGTAGAAGAACAAATGTTATATCAGAAGATAAAGATGATGGTTC
>NC_032015.1:11615397-11615687 GCF_001865875.1 Lupinus angustifolius | reverse complement strand
ATATTAATCCTATTTTTAAAATAAAATCTTGGACACATAAACATCTACCCACTTGTTCTTATTGTGATAAAACTGATCACACACCTAATACTTGTCATATTAGAAAATACGGTGTGTCATCTGGCCAATACAAATGGATAGAAAAAGGTGCTAACCCCGCAGGACCCAAATCACATTGGGTACCTAGAAAATCTTTTTAATTTGTTTTGCAGAAGATTTGAGAGCCGCCTGCAACTTATGATATCTGGATAGCGACTGCTCAAAACATATGACGGGCGATAAAAGCAAAT
>NC_032015.1:11615078-11615297 GCF_001865875.1 Lupinus angustifolius | reverse complement strand
CTTAGGCTGCACTTCGCTGAAATGTGATAATACTATTGCTATTAATCTCACAAAGAACCCGATTATGCATTCTAGAACCAAACATATAGATATAAGACATCACTTTCTAAGGGACCATGTTCAAAAGAAGGATGTATCTGTAGAATTTGTTGATACTCATAATCAACTAGCAGACATTTTCACTAAACCTTTGGCAAAAGAACCTTTTTATAAAATTAG
>NC_032015.1:11614426-11614978 GCF_001865875.1 Lupinus angustifolius | reverse complement strand
TAGAAACTTCATTTCTTAACCATTTTGGGTGATTTTTGTGTCCATTCATATCACATTGTTCATTCTAAACACTTCTACACCATTATTTTCGTGATTAGTGGCCCGAATCAAAACCCCCCAAAATCCCAAAACCCAAAAACCTAATCGCACCTATAGGCACTCAACCGATAAAGATCCCGCCTCTGCTGACCAAACAGAACCTAGCCCTCGCACACCACCACTTTCTGAGTTTCATGCTCACTCTTCCTCATCTATCCCTTCAAACCAGATGATTATGGACGAACTGCATTCTCTTCGAGGCTACATCACTAACCGGATGGATGCTCTCGATACTCAGAATCAGCAAATCCAATATGAACTTCATTGTCTCTCCTCTAAGCTGAGCAGAATGGAAGTTGAAGAAGACAATTTTGAGCCTGAGTCTTAGAGTGTGTCTAGGATTTTGTTTTTCTGTTTGTATTTTCAGCATATTTCTGAATACTTTTTATTATGTCTTATGTTTGAACATCTACTACTATATTATGCTATGTTCTTATGTTTGAACAATACCTG
>NC_032015.1:11607747-11614326 GCF_001865875.1 Lupinus angustifolius | reverse complement strand
ATTTTTTTGAAATTGTACATTGTAACAATTGTGTTGCAAATTAAAGACTTTGGATTGATCTCACTAAAGAATAAAGAAGGACCAGTTGGAAATAGACATGTTTGAGATCACATTGCATGAAATTTCCATGTCACTCATCCATATTTGATATATGTCATTGAGTATATTAATATGGTGATCGTCGTGGTCGAGTCACACTTAAATGTAATGAAAGTCGTGGTGGTTCCATAGTTGATATATGAGATGGACCAGATTCTATTAAGGAGAAGTCTAAACATAAATAGCATACGGATGTGCGCCTAAAGAACCTGTGATATAATTGTATCATGAAGATATGAAGCTCAAGTGGGAGATTGTTAGAAATTATAAATTTCTAATTAAGGTGAGCATATGCAATGATATCAGCTATTTATTTTCGGGGTTACATTATAAGTGATCTAATTACTGACACCCCTTAGATTTCTAAAAGGTTATAACGGATATGGTCTTAATGGCTGGATACCCATCAGGTTAACGGGATAATGGGAACCCTATTAGTTAACACATGAGGAAGGTTATGGTTCCCAATACACCAAATCATATTCAGTTTTCTCCTCTCCCCATCAGAGTGAAAACGCAAGTCCCAAGAGGAATCAGGGATTTGGTTGAGGAAGACCATCATACCACAAAAAACCTCTTTCAGAAACGTGGATCAAAGGAGCACATCCAGGAACATGGATTCAGGTATGACACTGCACCCTTTGATTCAAATATGTGCGTGAGAATCATTAAATTCAAGATCCTATGATTGGTATTTCATCAATCATAAGGAATTTACAACACTAAGTACTAAAAATGTAAGGTCTAAGAAAGTCTTGAAACATCCTTTGAATGGCTATTGCTTGAGTCATCATACTGTATTGGAAGGGCCATGTTGAGGTTGAGATTGAGGCTGAGGAAGAGGTATGGGCTGGATTCTCTGAGTCCAAATGTTGGGTCCGAGGAATGGGAGACATAGAGTGATACTCTAAGAATGGAATAACGTCTACATGGGAAAGATATTAGTTCATTGGATTATGTCTAGTAATCAAGAATCAATATATGATAGAGGTGAGGGTACATGAACTGTAATGATGGTTGTGTTGGAAATGGTGGTTCATGTTTTGAGTGTGCTAGTGGTGGAGGAGGCAAGGGAATAATAGAAAAAGGTCAAGAGGGTAAAGAATGGATAAAGGATGAACTAGATAGTGATGGAAGATCATAGGAGTATGAGAAGATGAGTGTCATCTTTCTTATTGGAAGGGTTGTTCTCTTCTTCCTTTGAATAGGGACAAAAGACTCCAAAGTTATTCCTTTTCCCTTGTCAATAACGGATAGGAAAGCTTCTATGCATGAAGCCAATGTTTTATTGACAAAACTAACTATCTTTGTTGTTAAGGATTGTGCACTTCATTAGCTATAGACATAAGTCCTTGTGTCTAAATAGACAAGAAGAAATGCTATTCCTCATCTTCTTCGGCTTCTTCTTAAGCAACAACCACTCTGGAACTTGGCTTTGTTGAGGAAGGAGGAACAACTTCTGCCCTTTTGGAGAAGTTTCTTTAGAACTATCATTAGAAGATACATCTTGTTCTCCTAGACTAGGGAGTTCTATGTTATCAGATGCAGTGTCTTAGCATTGATCTTTATGAACAACTTGATCCAGAATGCTTGATTCACAATATTGTGAGAAACATATCATATGGTTGCTTTTATTACGTCTTGATGTTTGGAGCTTGTTGTCTTCTTCATATGAGTTGGAATCAACTCATTTATGTCTCTCTTTATTCCTAGAAGTAAGTTGAATAAGATGAACTTATACAATTTGTTTCACAGGAAATCTGTAGCCTATCCTAGGCATCAGTGAAGTGATGATGTCGACATACACAACTCTTTCCTTAGGCAAAAGATGCTGCACAATTTAGGAAAGAATTCATTGTCCCATAGATAACCTTAAGGATTGGGCCTCCCTTTCTTTTTCTTCATCCTTGAAGATTAATTATTAGTTTCTAGGGTAATGAATAAGCGATTGTCCTAACCAACATATATGGTGATCATTGGAGTGTCGTCTTCGATGACAATCAATGACTTCCAAAAGTCTAGTACTAGCTT
The DNA here is from genome assembly GCF_001865875.1 of Lupinus angustifolius. NCBI lineage: Eukaryota > Viridiplantae > Streptophyta > Magnoliopsida > Fabales > Fabaceae > Lupinus > Lupinus angustifolius. The sequence continues at coordinate 11,612,196 of NC_032015.1, read as the reverse complement.
CATGTAGATTCTTTCCTTGATTTTGAAGAAGGATATCCAACCGACTCTTATGATATTTGGTTCCATGTCTTTGCCCATATTTCAAAGGTCTTGAAAGTTGGGGATTCTCTCACTTATAATCTTTTTGACTCCCTTGTGAGGCATTAAAAGCCTCTTGCTAACTATTTCTACAGACTCAATAATCCCATTTTTGGTTTTAGAGCGGTTCTAAGAAAACTTAGGTTTCAGAGGCTCGGAAGGGAAGAGTAAGGGTCTGAGAGTGTGAGATAGACAGACTTAGATGCTAGAGTGTTTATAAGGATGTTTCAAAAGCAATGCACATATGTCTCAGTTTTTAGGAGAGAGTGCTTTCCCTACGTTAGAATATATATTTGTTTATAGAAAGAAAACAATTCAAATTAAAATATAACACTTTTAAATAAATAAAAAATCATTCAGGTATACATTGCATATTCAAATTTTGTCTAATGCACAAGAGTCATTCTTCACCTAAAGGTTTTATAAAAATGTATGCATAGTGAAAGTTAGTGTTTACAAATTTTAATTCAAAATTACCTTTTCCTACATATTTCATATAAGGTGACGTTTAATTTTTATATGTTTGACTCTAGAGGGTTGAATGATATTTTTAGACAAAAAAAATATTATTCTAAAAACTAGAATACTCTTCTAATTTTAATATACCTTATGTAGTTGTGAACAACAACTTGTAACTACAAGATATTCAGTATCACATCCCTCCTTTTAGCTTTCAGCTTAGGTCTGGAATAGGTAGGACACATATAGATATGTGTCGATATATGCTTGCTTTCATTTTTGTATTAATGATGGAAAATATGCATATATTTTCTATGTCTAGAATAAGAGTTATTTGAGTAAGGACTAGCTTACTTGAATAACAAGTAACATATTGATAGGACTAAGTTGAGAAGTGAGAAACTTGGTTTCTCATTTAGGAACTATGTAAATATGTTACTAGTATAAAAATAAGTTTATATATGAATTGATGATGAGGAAAATAGGCCAATTTGCTATTGGTTACAAAACTGTCCAAATTTTAGGATTACCCGTTATCGGGTAAGTCTATCATTATGAGAGCTCGGTCGATATGGCCTGAGCCACTTTATAAAATTTGTGACTTCTCAATAAGTCATTAGGATTGAGTTTTATTAGTATTGAGAGTCAATATCTCAATTTCAAAAGTAAAATGTAGTTGAATAATTCTTTTAAGAAAACTAGGTTTTCATTGTGAACTTCATGATCATGTTGCTTGAGAGTACCTGTAGTTGATCATGTTAGTCCTCTGAGAGTATGAACTATTATCAATAATCATCTAGACAATTTTTAGACTTTTCTTAAGGTGTCTTAGAATGCAAGAAACACATTCATACATCACACAAAAGAGAACATAAATCAATTAAACAAACAAAAATGAAGCATGCATAACTATGTTTAAAATGGTGCCATGTGTCCCCTCCCCATGTGTAAAATTTAGGTGTGATTAACCCTTAATCACCCACTTAACCCACTAAAATCCACCAACTCTTCATATATAAATCCACTAAGTGGCTGGAGTTGCTCATAACTCCACACTCCCACACAAAACTCCAACATCTTCTCTCTCCCCCCCCACATTCACGTCATTTTGGTACAAGGAGGGGTGGCCTATATTTTTCACTCCAAGATTGCATGAAAACCAGATCTTGCATCTATAAGATATGGTAGTCATATTCATGGTCCTTGTTTTCCAATCAATAAGTTTCTCCTAACTTATTTTCTCTCTTGAACTCTCCATGTCTTAGGTGAGAACCTTAATTTGTGTAGGTTGTGAGAAATTCTCTATTATTCTCTTTAGATTCTTACCAAGAATCTATTCAACTATTTTGAGGTATGGTGAACTTAATTATGGACTATAACCACCGAAATTCCTACATGCAAAACCCTTAAATTATGGTTTGAGTTTCAGCCCCAAAGAAGTAGTGAATTCATGCAAAGTGGCTAGGTTATGGAGTCTCATGTCTCTAAGTTGATTGGGAAGGCATGGATGTTGTTATTTGGTGATTGCATGTTGTTGGCCTTGCTGTTTAGAGGTTGTTTATGGCTGGAAAGTTGTGGTTGAGGGTTTCCAAAACCCTACCCACACTCCATCATGTTAAAATGCTAAGGTGTTGATCAAAAAGGGTGATTTGGTGTTGTAGGTTGTGTGTGAACTTTTAGGAAATAATTCAACCATATTCATGTGCTTAGTTCTTGGTATCATTTTTTTCTAGGTGTGGTTAGGTATTAATCACAAAAATCTAAGAGTTTCAAAGATTACCCATGCATCATATGACAATCGGGAAGCCCAAATGTCGTTAATGTCATCGGTTTCGACCTTTAGGTTCCCGATACTCTTTGGTAATGTCCCAAATGGCGTAGGGATAATCTGAAATCCATGTGCCACGGCCTAGGCTCTACTAAAGTGGTTCTACTACCCTATCAGGAAGTTACGAAACACTTCTATGAGATCTACGACAATGGGAGGTCATTTACCTTGCCGAAAAACCCTAAACTGAAACCAACGACTTTAGGAAGACTTAAAATTCTTAGTCTCCTTGGATCAAACTAAAATATGTCAAACGTTAGTCTGAACTAAGTCATATTTATGTATGTCTTTAGCTATCGAATTTCGATACTCATTCTAGAGCGAATCGAGATCTCTCGGGCAAATTCTTAGCCTATGAGCCAAACCTGTCTATGAGTTTTTTATCCTGCCTAGTCAAGACTCTAATTGTATCTAAATTAAATATTTGGATATGTTCACATGTCTAGAGCCATATTAGGATGACTTCTTAATTTTTTTTAATAATATCGAAATATCGAGATTAATCGTTTAAGACATAATTAGGTACTCCACAATCGGGCAAGCTGCAACAATAAGTTAATAGGACCAAGAAATGTACAAGTATGGAGAGAAGTATTTTCATACATATGATCTTAGAACTAATACCAAAGATAGTCGTGCATCTCTAAGTCAGACCCAAAATACTTTTAGTCGAATACTACTATTATGGCCACAAACTAATGAGTGTTGAGACTCATGAGTTCGTCTACAATGAGCTAATGATGAAAATGACTTTGTGGATTGAATTTTTTGAGTAGTGGTGTTGTGATTGGGCATAATGCATTATTATTTGACTTATATTAATCATGAAATTAAATTGCTATGTTATTCAATTAATTGACGCATGCTCTAATAGTTGAAATTGCAAAGCATTTGCATAATTCTTCAGCATGGCATAACTTGTGAGCATTATCGTGTAAGTTTGGATTCGAAAAGGAAATTGGAAAAGAATTTCAATTTTTGGAAAAATTAGAAAAGTACGATGATATGAAAATGTTATTTTCATTGATGGTTGGGAGATTTCTCTTAGTGCAAAATAAATACTTGAAATTTTTACAAAAACAAATGTCATTCCTAAAATGAAAAATTTTAGACGATAAAAGACTGAATTTTGACATGTGGTGATTACTCAATGATTTTTGAAGTTTTAAAGAATTGAATCCAAAGTTATGCCTATAAAAATATGGTATACCCATATGATTATACTGATTTATGAACAATATAGTTTACTAGAAGATACAACACTGTCGATTGTTTTGAGAACCCAGAGGGGTACCTAGTATGTGTGACTTAGCTGAGGGGACACTATTGGTTCAAATTGATCTGTTAAGGGAAGGGGTAGCTCCCCTGAGCTGATGGAACTCTATGTGATAATTGTGGTGACCTCTAACACCCGCTTGAAGGTATCATGTTCAGGGTGATATGATAGTTATCTTTGTCGATCATAGAATTTCTGATGCTACCGAGTGCATGGTATTTTACCAATGAGTTACCAATGGTGGACACAATGTTGCATTCATCTTGTCCGCTTCCTAAGAATAGCATGACACTAGTCAGTCCCAACCAGTATCAGTACCATTGCTATTACTAATGCATTAGGGTCCTACTAGGAGCTAACTCTCCATGCATTCATCTACAAGATTAGTCATCGAGCTAAAGGAATAGTATGAGTAATGCATCCATCATGACATCATCATGCATTAATATAATTATGATAAATATGAAAATTTGCAGATCTCTGTATGATGATTTTCTACATTTATGTTATGTTGATGTATATATATATATATACTTACTCTTCAACCCACTATTACAGGTAGTGATGGGCTTCAAGGCTCCCTTCGTGGATTCTCCGTATGTGATAGAGATAGTGCCTCTCCCTTTCGGAGAGGTTGAGGTTGGCCAGTATCGAGCGGTGTTCCATGGAGACATAAATATATGGAGCACACATTCAGACTAGTTTAGAGTACATTTCCCCCACCTCTCTATCATGCTAGCAGTATACATTATGCACATTCCAGACAGCTATGAGTTATGACCGATACATACATATATATATATATATA
>NC_032015.1:11589528-11607647 GCF_001865875.1 Lupinus angustifolius | reverse complement strand
TATATATATATATATATATAGATACTTACTCTTCAACCCATTATTACAGGTAGTGATGGGCTTCAAGGCTCCCGTCGTGGATCCTCCGTATGTGATAGAGATAGTGCTTCTCCCTTTCGGAGAGGTTGAGGTTGGCCAGTATTGAGCGGTGTTCCATGGAGACATAAATATATGGAGCACACATTCAGACTGGTTTAGAGTACATTTCCCCCACCTCTCTATCATGCTAGAAGTATACATTATGCACATTCTAGACAACTATGAGTTATGACCGATACCTCCTTCTACTCCTGTCAGCTATATTCCTCCACCTGCCATTCCTCTTGGTTTTTTCTGGTTCCTCTCATCATTTCAGCCTTAGGGTTGAGTCATTATGAGACGTCCGAATATATTTGGTGAGACATCCCACTTCGAGACCAATCGGTGGTCCAAGGGAGTCACTCTCAGACGACTTAGGGGGTTTTGACGTGTCAATATTGTTGGTGTCTTTCTCCCTCAGAGAGTCACTCAGGTTCATCCACCCCCACCATGAGGGGAATTCTGGAGTACGCTCTAGGATCTCCGTCTCACGGGGTGCATGGACAGAGTCCTAGTGACAGGGCTAATACGCGTGACCCAGAAAAGAAGGCTTGATTATCTCCTTCACCAGAGTACCCCCCTCATCCTCCAAGCCTACTATTGGCAATGGTGTGATATACATTTCCAATGATAAGGACGAGCCAGAAGAGTGCTCAGAGGAGGGTAGTGTAGGAGGGCAATAGTGTGAGAAAGTGAGACCGATATAGTAGTAGTATGTGTATGCATAACGTTACCATATGGTATTTTGGAAGTAATGGATAGTCCAGTGTATACCCAGTTGTAGGGATGTTTTGTGGCTTATATATATATATAACTACTATATGAGGACTGACGTGTATGTACTTGTAATGAACCTATGTATATGGTGACTCATAATATACTTTTGGGACTATGTATCTAGAGGTGGTGTTGAGAGACTAATCTAATACCACTAGCTATGTGATTGGTTTGTTATAAATATATCTATACGTGACATGCCTACTTTATATTAAAAAAACTACGTACTATTTTTAATACCCAACCTATAATTAACCAAGATTATGGTCGACGTTCTTGTATATAATTTCATTTCTACGCTACGAAGGGTGTTACATTCAACTTCAACGATTGAAGAGAAATTGAGCTTTGCCTTTTCCTTGACCAAGACACCATGTTTGATATAATAAAGTGACATGCACCATTGGTGCTTTAACTTTCATTTCTATCACCAGAAAAATCAACAACATCATTGAAAATAACTAACCCAAAATCTTTAGCTTTCTTATAAAATAAACCATGATTAGTTTTCCCAATAAGATATCTAAAAAATTCTCTTAATAACCTTAAAATGAGACTCTTTAGAATTTTATTGAAATATGGCACGTAGATAAATACTAAATTGGATATCATGTCTACTAGTAGTTAAGAAGATAGGAGATACTATCATTTCTCTATAATTAATTTGATAAAACTTTTTACCTTCCTCAAATTTGTTTAAGACAAGAGATGGATACATGGGAGTATATAGAGGCTTGAAATTTTCCATTTAATATTTGTTAATTAGTTCCTTGGTGTACTCCTATTTTTGTATGAAGACTCCTTCAATTTTATTAATTGGTAAACCTAGAAAGAATTTTAGTTCTCCATGTTGACTCATTTCAAACTCACTCACTCTACAAAATTTTATAGAATTCTTGGCAAAGACTATTAATAGTAGCACCAACAATATTATCTACATAGACTTATATAATAATAAAATAATTTAAGGATGTTCTTTTGAAAAGAGTAGTCTCCACCTAACCTGTAATAAAATCATTTTCAAAAGATAATTGCTCAACCTTTCATATCAAGCTTTGACATCTTGTTTCAGAGCATAAAGGGCCTTTTTCATAATGAAGTTTTGATGATTCATACCATTGTTATTAGGACCAGACAGTCTAAGTGGTCCTACCGTCATCCGGTGCAACATCCGTCCAGGTTTCTCTCATTAAACCGCACTCACTTCCAAGCCATTTTGCCGTCTAAAATCCGGCCCAACTAGGTTAGACTGGGTTAGCTCGAGTTAACCCGACTACCTAAACCGCCAGCCAAAACCAAAAATACAAAATAATTAAATAACTTAGGGTTGTCTCAAGTTAGGAACGATAAAGGCAAGAACACTCATTCCTAATCCTAACTGTGTAGAAAGTAGAAACCGCAGAAATAGAAGAACTCAAACGAACACAAACAAAAATCATTGCTACTCGCCGTTGCTACTAACTCTCGCCGTCGCTATTGATCATCGTCGACGATATCATCATCACAAACACGAACATGTGTAGTGATTAATCTTTGTTGTGTCTTTAATTTTGTTATGGTGTATGAGAGAAGAAATGATAGAAGAAATGAGAGAAGAAATGAGATGCATATTGTACACATTGCTTCGTATAAATGAGTAAGTAATAATTAGTATAAAGAGAAAACAATTTGTATAAGTATGAGAGAAGAAGTGAGATGCATACTGTACACATGGTAATAATTCGTACAAGTGAGATGCACACTATAAAATTTAAAGAGAAAATACACTACACAGTATGCTTCATTATCAATAAATTAAAAAGCTGACCTTGCTCACAGTGCTTTTCTTACACTTTGAAACGGTGATGTAAAACGGTTGCTACATGGTAAATGTAATGAGAAAAGATAAATATACTATATTCTCGTAGACTAGGAATGAGTGTTGTACACCTATTGCACATTGTAAAAAGAAAAGATAAATATACTATATATGTGTACATTGCAAAGAGCAAAAACAAAGAAAAAGCAAGATTGTTAACGTGTTATAAATATACTATATTCAATATTGACATCTTATGCAAATTATACTGTATTTACTCAATATATAAACATATAACAAGATTGTTTCATTATTTCATTATTTACTCAAGTTATATATATTGACATCATCATCTGCAAGATTGTATGTGTTATAAATATATAGCAAGATTGTTTCACTATTTTATTCTTAACATATTATGATGAGAATTATTACATATTGAATTTTTATAATAATATATAGGAAGTAGATAATATTGTAAGAATATTGTATTATTTTAAACTGAATTAGAATTTAATTTTGATGGTGTGATTAATCGATGGTGTTTATGGTCTAATGTTGGTAAATTATTTTAAGTTCATCTACAAGTTCTCCAAATACTACTCAAGCAGTAGCTCCTACTACTCAATCTGTTAAAGCAAAATTTGACCCAACATGGGATCATTGTCAATTACCACAAAATGCTGAAGGAAAGAAAATGATAAAATGTTTGTATTGCTCAAAATGTTACAAAGGTAGAGGAATAAATCGAATTAAACAACATCTTGTGGGAGTAAAGGGAGATTTTCTACCTTGCCTTTCCATCCCTTTTGATGTTAAGCATCGACTTAGAGAACACTTGGATCAAGTTAGTGACAGTAGAAAAAGTGGGACTAATCAAACTCAAGGGGGAGAAGATCCATATGAGGAAAATGTTATGGAATTTGAAGGAGATATGACTAAGGGTAAAGAAATAGAGACAACAAATAAAAGACCAAATCAGAGTATAAACAATTTCTTTGCTCCAAGAACTACTCCGAGAGCTTAACCTTCTATCAGAATGGGCTTCACAGGTAAAGATGTTATTCATAGGGCTGATATGGCAGTTGCTCGATCCTTTTATGATTGTTGCATTCCATTTAATTGTGCAAATTTAGTTTACTATCAACCTATGCTAGATGCAATTCCTGCAATTAGTTCTAGTTATAATGGTCTCAATTATTATGCCATTAGATCTAATTTATTGTATGAAATGAATAAGGAAGTCGACTTGTTAGTTGAGACTTTTAGGAATTTTTGGAAAGAAACCAGTTGCACCATCATGGCTGATGGTTGGCAAGACCAAAAAATAGACAGTTTATCAATTTTATTGTATATTCTCCAAAGGAAATAACTTTTGTTAGATCTATTGATGCATCTAATGTCGTAAAAGATGCTAAAATAATTTTGCAATTTGTTTATTGAGTTAGTTGAGTTTGTTGGAGTAACTAATATTGTGCACTTGGTTACCGATAATGTTGCAAATTATAAACCTACATGAGCTATGTTAAATGAGAAGTTTCCATCTATCTATTGGCTCCTTGTGTTACATATTGTTTAAATTTGATTTTAGGAGACATTGGAAAATGGAACATGTGATTACCTTATCTAAGATATCTGATATAACAAAGTTTGTGTATAATCATGAGTTTTTGTTGTCATGGTTAAGGAAAAGACAAAGGTGGAAATAAATCATACGTCATGGGCAACTCGTTTTGCAGCAACCTTCATTGCACTGAAAAGCATTCATGAACACAAACATTATTTGAAAGTTTTGGTAACTAGTAGAGATTTTATTGATTCTAGATATTACATGGATAAGAAAGCAAAAGTATTTGTGGAGGTTCTTATGGATAATAGGTTTTGGAATTACTACACCATTATTGTCAATATTGTGGCTCCTCTAATTCGCTTGTTAAGAACTGTTGATGTTGATAATAGGCCTTCTCTACTTTATGCATATGATGGAATGCGTAGAGCAAGGAAAACTATTAAGAGTGTGTTCATGAATAAAAAGTCTTTGTATTAGCCTTATACAAAAATTATAAAGCAAAGATGGGCTAAGCAACTTCGAACAAAATTATATTGTGCAACCTACTAATTGAATCCAACATTCTACTATGATAAGGATGACTGTTGTATCAAACCAGAGGTTCAACAAGGTTGACTTGATGTTTTACAAGCAAAAGTTACTACAAGCAAGACTGAGTTTTTCAAACAATGTTGCATCTATAATGACAAAGTTGGAAGTTTTGGCAATACTATGGCAATTGAAATAGTTAAACACTTGTGACCAGGTTAGATTTAATTTTTTTAATTTTTCATTTTATTTAAATATCGTGTAAAAGTGTAATATTTTAAAGGCATACTAATCTTTCTGTAATATTTTTTAGATCAATAGTGGTCACAATTTGGATTTAGTGTTGTTTAAGAAATTGGAGTGTATATGAAATAATACACATAGAAAAGAGGAATAAATTGGAGCATATGAGATCGAATGATCTAGTGTATGTGCACTATAACTTGGGCTTACAAAATAGGTTTGTGATGTTTCTATATTTTATTTTAACTTAATTGTCAATGTTTACCAGGTGTTAGACTATTTTGTATTGACATATCATATTTGATGGAATGATAGGGTCATCAATAAAAGAAGAATGTTTGATCCTATTGACTTATGGAGAATATTGCTTTTTGGATTACCAAGGAAGAAGAAGAAGTAGAAACTTCATTGGTTGATTATGATGAAATAGAAAAATGCTCCATTATACCTTGTCAAACCCAATACATGATTTAACAAAGGATGATAAAGGTTTGTTTTAATCTAATTTTGTTCTAATTTGATATACATTAGATTACTCTAATGTAAATTCCAATCATTCCATAAATTAATCTAATGTATATTCTAATATGTAGGTATTGTTGAAGAAATGAATGTTATTATTGATGGAGAGCTTAATTTGGACTATTTTCCTCAAGAAGATAAAGATAGTTATAATCCAACTACATCTCTAACAAAAAATGTCAATTTAGTATCTAATGAAGATAATAATATTTGGATGGATTAGAGGCAATTTAGTATCTATAGAAGATAGTTGTGTTTTCTTTTATATTTCTAATTATATAAGGCTTAAACTTGCTTGATGCACTTTTATTTTGATTAACATGTGTATACATTATGCAAAACACGATATATATAAGTGTGTTATTCACTTATTTTAATTAATTATTTAATATATATAATTATATTTGATATTATAATGATGTTCGGTCTGACCGTACAGTCTAACTGGTTATACCGATTAGAACTTATACGAGACTTCTTCCGAGTTGATTTCTGCTAAGGTTTCATAATATTGATTCATACATTCTTTTGTTCCATATTGATTTAGTTTAAAATTTTGAGAGAACACACGAGTGGTAAAAGGCACTAGTGAAAATTATAGAAAAATCCAAAACTAGTGCATACACTTAAGTGTGAATGAATTATGACGTTTTTATTGCAAGATGTTAAACGAATGTAGTCGAGATATAGGTGAAGAAAGAAGTTTGAGTCCTTTTCAAATGAGGGCCTTGAGCCTCCATTGTTAAAGGTTCCTAAGACAACAAGATAATCAATTTCATTATGACCAATAGTGGAAAGACAATGAACTTGTAGAAAAGGTAGAGAAGAGGTGATCATCTTGAGGCCCCAATGCATGACCGAACGGAAGAATCAGATTCAACATTCCATTTATTCAAGAGAGGATTAATTTGGAGGCATACTTGGAATTGGAGATATATATTTCCCATGTGTTCTTGTGTAACAATTTCACGAGAATGCATAGGAAATGGATAAAAATAGTTTTCTATATACACCATGATTTGGTATAACAAGTGTAAATGTAGGACAACAAAAAATGAGGAGCCAAAGGTAGATACTTGGGAGGATGCAAAATGAGGAGCCAATAGTAGATGGGAAATGAACCATTATCAATTAATATTGACAACGAGATTTCACTAAGCTAGTAACTCCCCCCTCAACAACAAAATGTGTCACTTTGTTGAAAGGTTTTCCTGGTTGTTGCAAGTTTATTTTATTTTAGAGTGATGAGTGATAAACAACTTATTTATTTGGTGACTTTATTTATTTACACCATTTTCGGGTTCCTTTTAACCATACCATAAATGTCGGTCTCATTTTATTAAGTTAACCATACCATTTCTTATGAAAGGTTGGTATCAAAGAATAAAATTAACAAAAGAATAAAGTTAGAAGTTAACTGTGTCACTTCTTTCGAATGGTTGGTATAAAGAATAAAGAATAAAGCAATAAATAAATGTTAGTTGCGGAAATGTAAATGACTGAAAGTAAGTATTAGTTGTGGAAAGTAAATGACAAAAAGTAGATATTAGTGGTTAGATTATTATTCATCACTCTTTATTTGTCAAGTAACAATCCATTGATGGGATTGCATTCTTTTGCATATTATTCATATGTACAAAGTTACAAATCATGAATTGGTTTGAACCATAGTTATTAAAACCGTATCGTACCGGCCGGTTCAACCGGAAAACCGGTGAACCGGGCCTCTAACCGGTACGGTACAGGTGTTGAACCGGTCAAGTATCAAAACCGGTCAAAACCGGTCAAAACCGGTGAACCGGCCGGTATTTTACTAAACCGGCCGGTATTTAGTAAAATATCGGCCGGTTTATACACATATTTTTTTTTTAAAAAACAAACTTAAAAACTTAAAAATTCATTACAAGGTGACACATCTTTCCAACGATTCTTCAACCCTTCAAGGCACATACTTCCAAGACATACTTAGATTACACATTTTGGTTCCTAACATTTGTGTGTAATCTCAGTGACATGTGTGTAATCTCAGTGACATTTGTGTAATCTTGGAGTACTGTCTGAAGATAGGATTTAGTAGAAAAGTATAATATTCATATAAGACAACTTTGACTCATTAGTGTTAAATGTTAAAACTCCAAATTTATTTGTTTTGTAGAATGAGTTGTGAACTTATGTCATTTATTTATATTTTGCAGTTGTTAAGTGATACTTTTGGTTTGATATATGTTTTTTAATTTAGACTTTGAATTTGTTAAAGACTTAAAGTTGTTTATTTATGTGAATTTTGAGTACATTATAAATATTGATTATAAATTTGAGCTACCTATTTGGAATTTTTTTTGTTATAGGTTTATATATATATATAAAAATATAAGTAGGTATCTCCGGTTTAACCGGCATGCGGTTTAATTACTGAACCACTGGTTGAACCACTGTACCACTATACCAGTACCCTGACCGGTTTGATAACCGGGACGGTTTTAACAACACTGGTTTGAACTTATGCTTTTAGGAATCTTTTAATCAACAAATAAAATCTATAAGTTAACACTTTACTATGTTACACTGGTATTTCTTTTCAAGAGTCAATTGTAGTATAATATAGGATTATGTCGAACCACAAGGAATTGTCTAACAGAAATGTACTCATACTTTGTATCTTTTATCAAAAGTAAGAAAGTGAAAATTAAAGTTGTTTTTTGTGATTTTATGAACTAAGGAACATGAAAAAGTAAAGAACTAACTATTTATAAATTCAAGAAGAGAAAATTGGTTTGAACTATGGAATTATTTCTTGACTCAAATGATTTTGAAAAACATTAACAAGTTATGTGTTATACTTTTGGTTAATTCCACACATCATTTCTAAATCCTTGATCTAGTGTCCTAGTATGATAAGATGATTTTCAAACTTTATGTAATACACTAAACAAGTTAAGTACCACTCGTTGGAGTAGGTTGTCACACCCTACTTTAGGCTCCATTAACATCATTCAGCCTTGAACATAAGTTGCTTAAAATAGATACTTGATATGGTAAGTGAACTAAGGTGTAGGTTATACTTTTTAGTTCACTTGCCAACACTTAAAGAAGAGGCATTTTTGGATCTTTAAATCATGTTTTAGGTGATCAAGCTAAAACCGCATTAAGAACGTCTTAAAGAATCAAAACTTAACCAATAATAGTAAATTGAATGTATTGAAATCAAAATATGATACTGTGAACACTCAAATTTTGTCCGGCCCAGAAAAAAGCCCATAATGTTTAAATTGAAAATAATAAAAATATTTTTTAATTTCGGTTAATAAATAATAATTACAATCATGTATGAGGGAAACATAATGAGTAATAATTTTAAATTTAGGTTGATAAGGTCCCTAAATTTAAGTGCTTGGATTAACTGAATATATAACAAACGATAATGCTAATTTTATATCAATAAGGTTCCTATATCTAAATGATTGGGTTAACCGAAAATTCAAAATAATAAAAAAGTAACTAAAAATAATTAAATTAAAATGGACCATGAAGAGCCCACAATCGTTTTTTTTAAGAAAATGGGATAAAAAAAATTTATTATACTTTTTCGAAATTCATTATAACAAAAAATAAAATAAAAAGATAATTACTTTTCCATTTATTTTATAATTTAATTCGAATTTATGATAAATAAAAGATGACATATCATAAATATTCATTTTTTGAATTCCAAATAATCAATAAAAATGGGTTATTATTTTAATTTTTGGAAAGATAATTTTAAGATAAATTAAGATAAATTAAACATGACCAAAGGTATTTTTATTTTTATTTTTATTTTTATTTTTTTGTAGAAATTCGGATATACAAGAAATAGTTAATATAATATAATAGAATAATGATAAAGTATAGAGAATAAACCAAGTCAAATAGGATTGGGTAAGTGCCTATTATCAGGGGTTATGGGTTAGTGGTTTATTTTATCTATTAGGGTATATTAGGTTAAATAGAATTATTATAAATAAGGGTTAGGGTAAAAAGATTTTTTTTCTTCATCACTTTTACGACGTTCAAAAAGAATAAGTGAGAAAAGAATTACTCTGCAAAAAAAATAGCCATTATAGCTACTGTGTGAGAGAGAAATCCTTTTTATTCAAAGTGATTCAGTGCAACCACGCCTACGGTAGCACTATGCACTCACTGCGTCTCGCCATCACCGCCGTTAGATCTGCGTACATTTCCTCCATCACGTTAACCCAGAGTTGTGTCCAATCATAAGGTGAAAACACACCACATCTCACTGTGACGCACCACACCGGATCATCTCCCCTGCAGGAACATGGGATCCGATACAGACAGGCTTACCGCAAGCCTCCGTGCAACCTCCAGGACAACCAACCCACACACGCCACGTGGTCAGGCAAGGTAAACCCCCAATCCCCTCCAATCCGCATCTGACACGTGTCACGTTCTTTTCCAACCGCTGCACCGGATCAAATCCCTCCCAGTGTTAAATAAAAAGCACTCATTCTTTTCAATCACTTATAGGTTTAGTTTTTTTTAGTTTTTTTATCATGTAATTATTTTATATGGTATTTGTTTATGGTCCTATTATTAAAATATAAAAATGATTTTTATGAACCAATAATTCATTGTTTAATATCCTTATTTTAGCAATGTAAAAAATATTAAATACTAAGAATTTTAGGGATAATGAGTAAGCATAAAAATAACTAGTACATCTTTATTTTATGGGTAATTAATATTCTATTTTTATCAAATTTTACCATTTTATTCTTAATTTTTTTTATTTTGTAATTATTCAGCAATTGTTAATAAAGAATAATAATCTCCTAAAAATAATTTAATAAACATTTAAAATGTAAAATAAATCAATTTAATGTATTTTTCAATTAAATTAAGTAGTATCCTAGTCATATAAATAATCTATAAAAAAATTTATTATATATATTAAGGTTTTAAACCATACATTTGTAAATTTAACATTTTAAATAAACATACCTATAAAGTACCTTTCAAAAAAATAAATTAATTTTGAGATTTAATCAAAGATGGAGAGAAGGTCGCCCTAGAGGTCTCTTTCTTCTCATATCATCTTCGAAAGGTCGCACTACGTCGCTTCTTTTCAATCGATTAAATCTAAAAAATCAATTTATTCCATTTTCTAAAATAACCAAATAAAAATTATTTATCAATAATAAACAACACTTATAAAATATACTTTTTTGGCAAAAAAATATTTTTTCTTTAATTAAAATACACTCAACCAATAAACCATTTTTCTACCTAAAGAACTACGTAAGCTTTGATCCCCTTAATAGGGGTACGTAGGACCAAAGTGAATACTGTCAGGCTCAATAATAAAAATAAATAATTTTCTTCTTCATAATAATTAGTTAATTAATCAAATAATTTAATAAAATAATAATAACAATAGCAATAAAGTCATACATTTTAATGAAGTGTACTGCTTAAAGCAAGCGGGTAGAGTGCTAATATCTTCCTTACCTTGTAACCGACTTCCGAACCTGGATATCAAAATCCAAAAGCCCAGGGTAATTGGGCTTAAAATATTTTTCTACATTTTTAACTATAAAACGTAGTGGCGACTCTAAACAAAGTCGTGCAGCCGAAAATCGAGGCGCGACGGCTGGCGACTCTGCTGGGGACTTTTTTGAGAGAGTCTGACCCATAATAAATAAAATGTGTGACTGTGTGTTTATTATTATTATTTATTTTGTTGAATAGTTAATTTCCAATAATATCGCATGCTTAATTATTAATTATATGTATAAATATAAAAGTTGCATGCTTAATTGTTAGTTATGTGTTATAAATATAAAAATTACATGCTCAATAAATATTAGATCTTTAATTATAATTGTATGCTAATAAAATTTATGTTTAATAATATTGCATATTCAATTATAGTTGTATGTCAATAAAAATTTCACGTTTAATTATAATTGTGATCCAATAAAAATTGCGTGTTTAAATAACAATAGTATGTCAAAAAAAATTGCATGCTTAATTATTAATCTAATGCATAACTAGGAGTTATATGTTTAATGTTAATTGTATGTATAAATAAGAAGAGTGCATGTATAATTATTAAATATTAGTTGTATGATTTATTTTAATTGTATATAAAAAATGAAAATTGCATGTCAATTACTAATTTCATATAGAAATATGAGAATTGTATGCTTAACTAATAGTTATGGGTTATAAGTATGAATTATATGATTAGTTTTAATTATATGTATGAATATTAATTATTGTGTTGTTAACTATTAGTTGTATGTATATATATATGTTGCACACTGAAATAATTAATTGTATAAATTGCGTAATTGCATGTTATGAATCATTGTTTGTATCGTTCTTGTTGCTATATGATATAATGTACACATTTTAGGCACACACATATGCCCTACACCTGGGTTTTAGTGATACCTTTTTGGATAGAAGGGACACTAGCCTCACTAGTCGCGGTTTTGGCCGCTTCTAAGTGTTGGTGATGTGGACCACTCATATTGTCACCTCTTATTATGAGTTAGCCGCTCGAGTTGGTCTCTTGTTTCTAACATTATAATATTTGAGTTTCTCTTTGGAGAGAGATGCAATATGGACATCTTATAAGGAGTCTAGAACTTGCCTAAGAGCGTCCACTGCGTGTTAGAGCCATATTTTAGGATATTGTGTTTGTATGGATTTAGGATTTATAAATATGTATGTATTGTAACATAGTGATAAATGATTGTGTCCTTTTTTTTGTTTTAATTTTTTTCCACACATCTTTACGTTATTGAAATTATATATTTTTTTTTTCCTTATCCTAATACTATTAAAAAGAATTTTGTATATCATCATACCATTAGCTTAAAAAATAAATAAGACATCCATTCATTTCCCAAAGTTAACCTAAACAACATATCCTTTCTATTTTCTTTCAAAAAAAACTATATATTTTAACATATTAATCATAATTAAGACTAAAATATCTCAAAAAAGGGTCATGCATCCCGAAAAAGAATTCACAAGCATTCATTCATCAACCATGTTTCATCAACAATATTTCATTAATCATATTTCATCAATCATATTTCATGCGTCAATCATATTTTATACATAAGCATTTTAACGATTTTGTGTTTTTTTTATGTAATAGGTGCATGTGCATTAAAAGAGAGGCCATTTTCCCAATTTTATTAAAAAATGACAACCGCAAATAATTCTAGCAGCATATCGGTACCTAAAAAATCAACGAAATTGGACCTATCAATGACTAATGTGATTTTCTTGGCCGAGCAAATTCCAAAAATGCCAGATAATATAAAAAAACAATTTAGAGACAGTTATGGAGAATTATTAGACATGGTGTTGGTCCAAGTTCGTCCTCAAGACATGGAGATTATGCAAGTTATGATTCGATTCTGGAATCCCATGCTTCGGGTATTTGAATTTCCTAACCTTGATGCTGCTCCAACCATTGAAGAGTACGAGGCTCTTCTGGATTTTCCAATGGATGGTAGGCTGAGGCTCTATCAGTTCACAGGGGGCAAGTTGCTAATGAAGGTGGCGCAGGAGATCTTCTCGGTGTTCGTCCAGAAGCTTCAGACTTCACCAAGCAAGGAGATGTAAACGGACTGAAGTGGCATTTCCTAAGAAATCATATCTCTAAAGTGGCCGAAGAAAAGAATTGGACCTTATTTCAACCTGCATTCGCTTTGGCCATATATGGGCTAGTCCTATTTCCGTTCATTGATGATATGGTAGATCAACCCGCTATGGATGTGTTCAGCAAATTCGTCCATTTCAAGATCAACCCTACGGCTGCTATCCTGGCGGAGACATTCCTGTCATTCCAAAGATATCAAGAAGGTCTGTAGCTGAATGTTAGCAAGGTCCGAATCGATTTTGCGTGCAACTCTTGCAAGTTTGGATTCTAACTCGGTTCAAACATCACAAATATGGAATAGGGTCCCGTTATCCGTTAAGAAGGTTTCTCAATACTTATGTCGAGGATATGCCGCTTATNAAATGGAGGGAGTTATTTGAAGAGGTCACTCCAAGGAATTTCGCTGAGAAGTGTTGCCTCTATGACCGACATCAACAACTCATGTATTCATGTGGCGAGTTCCATAATCTAGTATTGATGGGGCCTAGAGGGTGTATCTCCTTTACACCTGCCTTGGTCCTTGGCCAACTGAAGTGGGGAGTTACTCCTGTATCTGATAAACAACTCGAGAGCATCTATATTTGGTACAAAGATGAGGGGCCATCTTCAAAGGTAGTCCAATCCATAAGAAAAGCCCTTAAGGACATCCATCTGCGTGGGCAAAAAGAGTTGGGTGAACATAGAACCTTCTATTATGACGAGTATAGATCTTGGAGGGTTGAGAGGATGAAGGGCGTTAACACACCTTCGCTAGTCATACCGCAAGTCAAGGGAGGCCCCACTCTAGAGGAGGTTGTACTAAAGGCAAATGTCAAATTGCTAGAAGCCCGACTTCAAGAGTCCAGGGATCAATTCGAGATGAAAGACATAACACTCGAAAAGTCGGGCAACATTGCTTCTGCACTTAGGGAAGAGATCAGGAGCATGAAAAGAGACTATGCCGACATGTGCTCGAGGTCTGGTATAGTCGCCCTAATGAGGCAGAACCGAGCTATGGAAGAGGAAATAATAGATCTGAGGGAGAGAGTTGAGGCTAGGGGACCAGCCTTGAGGATTAAAACGGAGGCAGAGAGGATAACTAGAACAGAGCTGGAGCAGGCTACAATCATTATTAGAGATTACCAGAAGGCCCTAGATCAGTCCCACACGAAGGAGGATGACTATAAAAAAGTCATTAGAGCAGATGCAAGAAGAAGCCCTCGCCCAGGAAGCCCAACTAATGGAGCAATTGACAGAGTTGAGGGAATTATGCGAGTTTTTAAAGGAAACTCAAGAAATGTGGGAATACAATTGGCGGGATAGTTTTGAAGAATGCGAGAAGGAAAAGGGACAATGGAAAGAAAATTGCCACAATATCATTGAGGGATTTGTGAACTTCGCTGATGGTTGGTTGGTAACATTCGAAGAGGCCCAACAGTAATTTCACATGTACCCAGACACAATGATACGTCCAGTGATGAGGACCCTTTTCGATAGCTGCACTCGGGTTGCCAAGAAGCTCAGGCATTGGAGGATGGAATGCAATGGTGGATTCTAGCTAGTCTACGTAGTTTATTTATTTTTCTTCTTTCTCATTTATAACTATTAGTTTTTTTATTGTTAGGAATAAATCAGGGAATGGAGGAAATCGATGTATGAGATTCCCCTTCCTCACAAAAGTAATTGATAGAAAAAGAGGCAAAAGAAGAAGAATTCAAAAAGATTTTGAACCATTCAAAAGACACAATCTTGGTCTTCTAATATTCTAAAGACTGTTGTCAACCGTAGATGACCTAAGAGACTACACTCCTTAGTTATTAGTATACGGGTTTATTTAACTTTACAATGGACTTTATGCTGCTAGAATTAAAGAGGTAATCCTCAAATGAAAAAACTTATTCAATCTAAAGACTTCATCAACCACACATTAATCTAAATGGTCTCATACGCTTTACAATTTATTACAAATCATTCTTTTGAAAAACAACTTGCATTTATTTTTAGGCCAGCATTGCTTACCAACACCCCTATAACACACGACTCCGAGCTCGAAAGATGGCTGAATCTAGAGACTCCAACCTGGACACCATAACTGAATTGGCTACTATGAAAGAACAGATGGCAGAGATGTTTCATATCCTGAAAGCCCTCCAAAGAGAGAAAGAAAAGAAGGTAGCAGGCGTAGCACGATCTCATCTAAGTTCTGGAAATCCCAAACAAGGGGCCGGTACTAGCTAATTCCAAGACGAACATGACACCAACACAAAGCAGAAAGCTCCACTTAATGATGATTCCCAAAAGGCTCCGCCAGGAGGTAATGCACCACACACAGAGAAAGAAGCGGAGAAATTAAGCTCACTTGAAGAGAGATTGAGGGCTATTGAAGGAGCCAGTTGTCCAGATCTGAAGAATGCTTTTGAAATGTGTTTAGTGCCAGATGTGGTACTTCCACCCAAGTTCAAGGTGCCAGAATTCGAAAAGTATAACGGGACAACTTGCCCCAAAAGTCATCTGCACATGTACGCTAGGAAGATGTCAGCGTATCATGAGAATGATAAGCTCTTGATCCACTACTTTCAAGATAGTTTGGTGGGGGCTGCTATGAGCTGGTACATCCGGCTAGAGAAAACCCAAATCAGAACATTTTTGGACCTGTCAAATGCCTTCGTCAAACAGTACAATTCAATGAAGACGCTGCACCAGACAGGACTTAGTTACAGAACATGGCTAAGAAACCATCAGAAAGTCTGAGGGAATATGTTCAGAGGTGGCGGGGATTAGCATCCCAGGTCCTCCCGCGGTTGGATGAAAAGGAACAATTGTCGATCTTCATAGATACCCTGCAAAGCCCCTATTATGAGCGACTCATAGGGAACGTGACGACCAACTTTAATGCTCTTATTAAAGTAGGAGCAAAGTTGGAAGGTGGAATCAAGAGTGGAAAGATTGCTGAAGAAGGTTCAGGTTCCGTAAAAAAGCCTGCCTTCATGTAGAAGAAAGATGCAGCGACCCATTTCATTGTTGCGGAACCAAAAAGGTTCCAACCCCGACACAATAACCAAAATAATTATCATGCGCCCTCTCGGTTTACACAAAATCACAACCCAACACAAAACCAAACACCAATCCATAACCCACCAAATCAAAATAATAATGCCTACCAGCCAAGACAAGCCTATACACAACAACCAAGAAATAATAACTACTACCAATAGGAGAGGAGAGCACATGTGTTTGACCGGATTCCGATGACATACACAGACCTTTTTGCCTATCTTCAAAGGCAAGGGATAATCACACCTGTACCAGGAAGAATCCCTGGACCATGGTATAATGAAAACGTCACTTGTGCTTATCATTCTGGAGTACCAGGGCAACTGGTGGAAGACTGTAGGGCCTTCAAATTCAAGGTTCAAGATCTCATCAATGCCAAGTGAATTGATTTCAGAGAAACCCAAACCAACATCACAGGAAATCCTCTACCCAACCATGAGAATCAGGAGGTAAATGATATAGAGGCAAGGGATGATGTCGCCATCATCGGAAAAGTTGAGGATGTGAAGATGCCCATGGGGTTCATCTTCCGGGAAATGTGCAGGAAAGGTTTGGTTGAAGTTATTACATCTGAGACACACAGTAATAAGATGGAGAGTTGCGAGATGCACAGATGTGTGGGCCACAGTTTGGAAGATTGTCAAGATTTCAGGGCACTTCTTCAGAAAATGATGGACTTGAAATTGATTGTCATAGAGGGAAGTTCTTCATACCTCGAGATAAATGTCATAATGAAGGGCCAAGAAGAGACACCTGTATTCATACGTACGTATGAACCTGTTATAAATCCACCTGGGGGTGTTCAAACATATTTTTCTCAACGTCAATGGGAGCCGTTCATTCGGCAGATGGAGCCTGTAATAACAAGTGAAGGAAGCCCGTTTCCTTATGAATCTGACAAGGCAGTTCCTTGGATCTACAAAGAGGAGCCGACTATGAATCCTTCTATGGTTACAAACATAGCAGGCAATAGTAGAATTACTAGGACTGGGCGTATCTATGTTCCGCCAGAGGTAGAGAGGGGTCCATCTGGGACAGCCAAAGGCAAAGAAAAAGTTCTAGAGCACATAGAAGAGGATATCGAAGTGGCCTTACCTGAAGGGGTATCGAACAACGAAGCGTGTGAGTTCCTCTTGTTTTTCAAGCAAAGTGAGTACAGGGTAGTGGATCAACTGAATAAAACTTTGGCAAGGATATCCCTATTGTCCTTACTAATGCATTCTGAGGCTCAGGAATGTGTTATTAAAAGTGTTGAATCAAGCTCATGTCAGCCATGACATCACGACTAACAAGCTAGGTGGGATAGGCAACAACATAGTGGTAGATAACTACATATCCTTTCGTGATGAAGAAATACCCGCTGAAGGTACCAGTCATGTTCGCCCCCTGCATATTTCAGTTATGTGCAATGATTGTGTGATTGGAAAAGTCCTCCTAGACAATGGGTCGTCGCTGAACGTTATGACGAATAAAACTTTCTCCAGATTGCCAATTGATACTTCATACTTGAAAGCTAGCTCTATGATTGTCAAGGGTTTTGATGGATCTCGTAGAGAAGTGATGGGAGAAATGGATTTGCCAATCAAGATAGGGCCCTGCACATTCAATATATTGTTTCATGTGATGGACATCAATCCAACATATAGCTGCTTGTTGGGACGTCCTTGGATTCATTCTTCAGGGGCAATACCCTCCACCTTGCATCAAAAAGTGAAATTCATAGTAGATGGAAGGCTGATAACAGTTTCAGGAGAAGAAGATGTCATGGTGTCCCAGCCCTTTGATACTCGGTACATAGAAGTAACCGAGGAGGCATTGGAAACATCTTTCCAAGGTCTTGAAATTGCAAACACTACAGTTATGATAGAAGGGGCACCGTTAATAAAACC
>NC_032015.1:11587835-11589428 GCF_001865875.1 Lupinus angustifolius | reverse complement strand
GTGGATTGGGAAAGTATGGTCAAGGCAGTAAGGAGATCATTATACCGAAAGCTAATAAAGGCATATATGGCTTGGGGTATAGACCCACCAAGGAGGACAGGCTCTAAATCATAGAAGCAAGAAAAGGTGAGCATTTGGCTCGGCTAGGGCAGTTTGGACCTGGGAACATGGTAAGGATTCCAATACCACACATCAGTCAATGCTTTGTGAGTGGCGGTACTGGACCCTCTGGAATGGTGGCCATCGTGGAGGAAGAAGGAAGGGAAGAAGAATCGGAGTTCGTGTACTGGTGTCCCCCAGGCACCTGCTTGAGGAATTGGCATGAAGAGCCATATGCATCAGTTACTTTAGAATCGAAGTAATAATTTTATGTAGTTTTTATTAGCCGTGTCTAAGGCTGTTAGACATTTTTTTATTTTATGTTCTTTTCGATTACAAGTACTCAGTTGTTTTATTATTTCTATCTAAATCAATAAAGATCAATCTTTTCGATCAGGTTTATGTGTCTCTTTTGCAATTTTTCTTTATTACATGTTAAAAGATCAGAGTAAGACAAAACACAAAAATAAATAAAATAAAAAACCAAATCAATGGGGATCTGACCTAGTCATCCCCATATTGCAGATCCGATAGCGACTCTGAAACTAAGGGCCATGCTAGGGTGCCCTTGCCTAGCCCTGACCAACCAATTCACCAAGTGGAAAACGACAGTGATGATGATGAATGGGAGGCCTCCCCCGAACTGCTCAGATTGGTAGAGCAAGATAAAAATGTAAATTTAAATATATTTTATAAGTCCTTTGTTGACAATTCTTCCGTCACTACATGCTTAATTGCTAGATGCTTAATAACATGTAATAAAAAGT
This sequence comes from Lupinus angustifolius, assembly GCF_001865875.1. Lineage (NCBI taxonomy): Eukaryota > Viridiplantae > Streptophyta > Magnoliopsida > Fabales > Fabaceae > Lupinus > Lupinus angustifolius. The sequence goes on along the minus strand of NC_032015.1, from coordinate 11,588,562 downwards.
GTCTCTCTACCCTATTGAGTAATGAACTAATCACTTTCGAGGTGTGTAGTTATTCCTCCTAATAAGTGTCTCTACTAAAAATCAAATCAAACATTTAATCTTTGGTCTATTACAATACTTAGGGATCAAGTGGGGCTTTGTTATCTTTCATCCCATTCAATCTGAATTTACTCCATTGTTCTCCTTTATTTTGTTAGATATCCTTCCTTAAAATCTTTACCTATTAACTTTATGACTAGTTTAAAATATATTAATATTATCTAAATTCATAACATCAAGTCTTTGCGGAATTGACTTCCTCCTTGCTCAACTATTCTTCGACGTGACTCATGCACTCGTGAGTATTATTAGGACTTAAAAAAACATAACATTAATTTGCATTGTATTCAAAGTAGCTTTAATAGTACATGGTGAGTGATGTTGGTGATATACAATCTACCTTATTGGTTGTGCATGAAGTATGATATTATTTATGTTAATCTTTGGTCCCAAACAACTAGAAAATAATATAGACATATACTTAGCTCTATTAATCGAAGTTTTGAAGCAAATGTGACATACATGCATAAAGGTATATGATGAGTATAAGGAAGAGAGTTTCTACTTGAAGGTTTTTTGTCCAATACAATTAATTATTTTCTAGAATATGGTAATCTGCCAATATACAGTACAAATGGCATTTTGCATGCATATGCTTTATATTTATATTTATATATATATATATATA
>NC_032015.1:11568473-11587735 GCF_001865875.1 Lupinus angustifolius | reverse complement strand
TATATATATATGTATATATGAAGATAATACACATTTGACAATGTTAGAACGTTATAAGAAGAATATATTTCTTGATAAAGTAGATTTTTGCATTCATATTTTCATTATGGGTGATGGAGAAAAGCATTCAATAGACAATGAATAAAATCATTCAATATGATATTGTTCAATTAGTTTGTTTTTTGTAACTTTATGTTATTGTGTATTAATATTTTTAGTTGTGTGTTCTACGTTTTTTGTAGATGATGGAATCTTAAAGTGATGATGATGCTACTGCAAATAGTCAAAACAACTGTATGCTTAGGCTAATCGTTATGAAGAAAATTATTTCTCCAAAATGTAAAAATGTCAAATTAACAGTATGTCTATCTCTATTTGTAATTATATTTCTTATATGATAAATATACTTAATTTGTCTTGTTTATTAGGTTGAATGAAGTATAAAGAATCAGTCATATAGTAAAAATGGTGGCAATATATTTATGAACTATATTGGGGTGGTTTCGCAACAACTGGTTGGAATGAGAAATCATTGGCTAGCATGAAATATATCATTTGGAATACAGTGAATAAAATTCTAGGTGTAGATATAATGTACTTAAAGTTAAATAAACCATAGGCATAGGCATATGTATAATATACTTACAAATATCTAGGTTGATAACTATATGTATTAGTGGCAGCGACAAAACCATAGGTATAAATATAGTATGTCTATGAACATTAAATAAATTGTAGGTATATGTGTAATATAACTATAGCCTTGCTTTGGTTGATGAGAAGAAGTTAAGAGGAAAGAAAGAGGTAAGAAAGAGGATGAGGAGAAAGAGTAGAATTATGGGTTGTTTGGTAAAAGAGAAAATGAAAAGAAAAAGAATAGAGAACATGACTTAATTTCTCCACATATTGAATAGACAATTATACCCTTATTCACATTCATAATATTATCAATTCTAGATTAAAATTAAATATTAGTTAAATTTTTTAAGAAATATAATGTTAATACTAAATATATATTTTTATGCAAATGATTAAATAACTAAAGTGTCTAAAACTAATATTGAACTATGATTGAAATATTTAACAAAAAATAATATTTTTAATTTCATGTGTGACTCACAATTTTGTTAGGGATATGTCATTGGAAATATATGATAAATATAATAATAGTAAAATAAAAATGAGTGAACAAAAAATGGTAAATAAAATGTGAGCTTTTTTATGCATATACAAGTTTATCTTTGTAAATAATCATATACTAACTTTATTTTCTAAGTTTTAAGTATAAAAATGTATTTGGTTTTAAAATGAGCAAATAAATTAGTATTTATTTCAACTTTTTGAAAGCAAATATTAATTATACTTTTAAAATAGTTAAAAATATTAAACAAAAGTATCACATAAAACAATTATATGATATTTAATGGTTAGAACTCCACAATAATGTATTTTGCCCATGTATGTAATAATGTGAAACTAGTGGGAACAATTTAGGCATTTGCAAATTTTTACTCTCTCAACTCACTTTCTTCTCATCTACGGAGCGAATAAAATTTGCCATGAGACCCACCCTTTTCTTTTCTCTCTACTCTCTTTCACTCCACAACTAAAGAGGAGAAATGTGTAAACTCCTCTCACTTTCTCTCTTCTCTTTTTCTCTCCTCTCATACTCACCACTTTCTCTCTTCTATATATGTATTAGTGACACTAAATAAAACTGTATGTATAGATATAATATACCTATGTACGTTATATAAGCTGTAGGTATAGATGTAATATAGTTATAAATGTCTAAGTTAGTAACCATATATATTAATGACATAAACATTATGTAGGTATAAATGTGTTATACTTACAATAAATATTTTACGTCACTAAATGCTTTAACAATGCCTATGTATTAGTGACACTGAATAGAACTGTAGTTATAGATATAATATACATATGTACGTTATATAAACTGTAAGTATAAATGAAATATAGTTATAAGTGTCTAAGTTGGTAACCATATGTATGAGTGACATAACATATCATGTAGGTATAAATGTGTTATACTTACAATATAGTATTAAGTGTGTAAGTTAGAATAGAACTGTAGTTATAGATATAATATACATATGTACGTTATATAAACGGTAAGTATAAATATAATATAGTTATAAGTGTCTAAGTTGGTAACCATATGTATGAGTGAGTGACATAACATATCGTGTAGGTATAAATGTGTTATACTAACAATAAATATTTTATGTCATAAATGCTTTAACAATGTCTTCAAACTATAGATATAAATTGCATATACCTACTGTTCTCCTTCCATCACTATTTACATTTTAAATTGTTCTATGCTCAAAACCCTTGGTAACTCGCACACGCTCAAGACTATACGTTAATCGATTAGGTTAATCGCAAATATCAAAATACAGACTAGGTTAATCGATTATTTACTTCAGATAATCGATTATTCATAGAACTAATCAATTATTCACTAACTTCAAATCTTTGAAAATTTAGGTTTCCTGTTGATCAAGTTTCAGGAAAATAGTTATTTCTGATTCAATTGCATAACAATAATATAATAAACAAAATATGCAGATTAAGATTCAATTTAAGCAATATAAAAAATCAAAACTGATAAGCATAAAACGGAAAGTAAAGAGGTTAAGGATAGAGAAAAATGTGCTAAGATATTTTATCCTAGTTCTTTTGCGGGTCCACTTACAAACTACATTCAGGTCTCTCTGTCTCATCTTGTGAGATTTTCCTTCAATGTGGAAATCAATGTATTTTTACAACACACACTTCCAATCAATACAAGACTTTCTTTCTCGGACTATGGAGATCTCTAATCGGTTTAACCCTCAACCCTCTATGGATAATCCTCACCACCTATGGTTTTGGCTCCAGCCAACTAACTCATTTCCAAGAACCTTGTATTAGTGAATATCTCAACTCAACCACAACTAGGATTTTACACCTAATTCTCAAGACATTTGAGAACCTTTAATTCACTCGACTAAAATAAAAAATTGAATCTGACTAATATAATTATGATCTCGGACCTAAAACCCAATGACAGAAATCACACAAGAAATCACACAAGAATATGATTTATGCAAGGTTTTTCTCAATATGCACTTTCTTGAAAATATGAAATATTGCTAACTTTTCTCTCTTGATTCTCAAAGAAACACTAACTCTCAATCCCAAAAGATTTCACTCAGAGAGTTCATAGAAAAATATGGAATTTTTTAAACTTGTATTACGAACCTATGAGAAGAAAAATGGTTTTTATATAAAACAATTGTTTGTATGATCTAATCGATTATCCCAATTGGTAATCGATTATCGATAAGCTAAAAACAAGATATCTGATGGACATAATCGATTATTACTTTGGATAATCAATTATCGATGACATAAGACAAAAAACTTTAGCTATTGGAACTCTGAATAATCGATTATTGCTTTGCATAATCGATTATTAGACTTCACAACGAGATAAATGATTATCACATATGTTAATCGATTAAGAGAGTTGAAAGGTAGTTTCTTTGATATGAAAAATGAATCTCCTTCATGATGATTGTATATGCAATGCATGATTTCAAAATAGAATAAATTACACTGACACCCCTTGAGTTTTAGTAAAATTAAATTACACAAACCACCCCTCACTTTTCACATATACACAAATCTCCTAGTTTTTATACTTCCATTACACTGACCACCACTGTATGAGAAATAAGTGTAATCTTTTAAAAAAATAATATAATAAATGCACTTAAGTTAAACAAAATATGATATATTGTTAAGACAAGTCCAAATAATATACAAATCAATGTATTTTCATTATTTTTTGTTACAAAATGCATCAACAATTCTAAAAAGATATTGTTTAAATCGCTATTATACTTTATCATAATGAACTAAAAATAATAAAGATGTATCGACTCATATATTATCTGGACTTGTATCCATAATATACCATGTTTTGGTTAACTAAAAAATTACACTTATTTCTCGTGCAGGGATGATCAGTATAATGAAAGCATAAAAATTAGGGGGTTTGTGTAGATGTAAAAAAGTATGGGTAGTTTGTATAATTTTACTAAAACTCAATAGATATCAGTGTAATTACTCTTTCAAAATATATACATTTTATGCACTAAATTGTGTATGAAAAATGGATGAACATTATCTAATCATATTTGGATGAATGAAATGTCTCATTTTAATTAAGGCAACTTTAGTTTTTGTGAGATTTCCACCATAGGTTCATCTAATCTAGACTCAATCTAAGCAATTAACTTAGGACTTCTATGAAACGTAAAAGATTCCTAAATCTATGATAACCTTGAGTCTTGGCATGTTGCTTTGTTGACTTCATCTTTAAGCTTTCACATAATCTTTGTCTTTTACAAATTCTTGTCTTCACAAAACTAAGTAAGTTGATCATATTTGCAATCTTTGACTCTTATTTTAATGTCAATAACTCTCAATCATTGTCTGTTTTAGCATAAAGTACGTGAAAAAACTGCAGAAGGTTATCAAAACCATTGCATCCATATGCTAACGTAATAACATTTGGTTATAAAAAATGTAAGTATGAGAGACATGGTATAAAGGAGTTGAAGAAAATATTGTAAGTAGGATTTTTATCGTGAAACTGAATTAATTTGGTTATTTGCACCATACAGTATGACAAGTATAATAATTATGAGTTTTAATCATGTTAGTTATTATTTATTTTATCATACAACTATAACTATATCTGAATGTGACATCTATAAATGTTTCATCGATATATATGATTTTTTTCTGGGCTAATACCCATAAGAACATTAAAAGTATGATTGAGTGCAAATCTTTCTTTTTTTGTTGGGTTATACAATACAAATCTTTAAGAGAGGGAAAATCATTGTATAAGTGACAACTTGCTTTTGAGGAGTATATTCACACCAAATGGGTAAAAAAAAATCTCTGTTTTCTTTTCCACAAATTCATCTTTAATCGTATTTAATATCACCTTCATTTCCCACGGTTGTCCATTTGGTAGGATAGCAGGTTATGATTTTGTATGTAAAAAAGGCAAGAGGAAACATCAATGTTAAAATAATATATAATATATTAAAAAGATTTAACTTATCTATACAGTACTAATAACAGATATAAAGGACCTTCTTATTTGGAGGTATCCAAATCAGATTTAGATATGTGAATAAATTAAGGAATCTCTCCACTTTAGAATTGACAAATTTCTAACAAACATGGCGGATTACGTGCTATTTTTCGAAATCTTTCTGAAGACAACTTGTCATTCAAGCATTATTAAAAAAAATGAAGATAAAATAGAAGGGGAAAAGTTTTCCACAATCATGAGTGAAATTTATTACTCGAGTAATTAACTATGTCCTATTGCGTTAAATATTAGGTTAAGTTATAATTTTGATACTTTATATCTTATTTCTAGTATTTAATTTAGTGGTAAAACATAAAAGGCTTAAATATATTTCTTTCTCTGAAAATATATCTTATTTCAGTTTTCAGTTTTAGTTCCTATTATTTAATTTTTTTTGGGGTTTGATGTTAATATCTTCCAAACCAAATTGTTTTAGAACATAGTGATGATAAGATTAACTTTATCATATGACACATGTCATAGACGAAGTAGTCAAATATGGTATTGACACATCATCTACATTAACAAACTAAAATACTCACTAAACCAATAAAATATTGATTTAGTTGTGTAAGGCTCTACTTGATTCAAAGAAAGATCAAAAGGTCAAAGGTTCGATTTCTAGGAGCAACACTTCTTGGGAGGAGTAACCACGCACTCCGAAGGGACTAGTTCATTACCCAAAAAGTAAGGGAATACCCTTCGTAATACTAAAAAACTGAAACACTCAAAGTAAGGACTAAAAACTATGAAATTTTTTTAGGGGACCTTAGACTAAAAATTGCCTATATTTTCATGGATTAAAACACTACGTCAAATATCGCAATTAACAACGATCATTCAATCACACTTGCTAAAACAACACTATTAAAAACAAGGCAGAAGATAATCAATAGCGCTGATTAATGCAAACATTGTTACATTAAATAGACGGATATAACTTCAACAGCGCAGGCGTGAATGAACGCAATTGAATTAGCGTTGACTTGAACGAGTGTTGCTTAACAACGCACCTTTAAACAAGCGCTGTTAATTTACATATATTCAACAACACGAGATTGAGAGAGCACTATTGAATATGACATAGTAACAACACTTTCTTAAATGAACATCATTGATAGATACGACGTTTAAGCATCAAAAGTTGCTTAAAGGAGCACTGTTGAAGATTTCATATCAACATCGCTCTTTTGAGTGAGTATTGTTGAAGATGTCATATCAATAACGCTCTCTTGAGTGAACGTTGTTGAATATGACATATCAATAATGCTTTCTTAAATGTATGTTGTTGATTGGATATGATGTTTAAATATTCGAAAATTAATAGTAGAGTACTTGACCTAAACGATATTCTCTCATTTATGTTTCTCTTTGTTCGCCGGAGTTCTTTTGCTATCATTACACAAATTTATGTCTCTTTGTTTGGTTGCTTTGTGATGTGGGTTGCACATTTTCCAAGGATGGCGATAGTCGTTCTCTTTTCATTTGAATCTATATATGTTATGGTTTTGCCAAGTCGTGAAGATATTTGTTGTTTTCTTTTCAACCAAGCACGTTAATGTGTTCAACTATTTCTCTATGCCTGTTATATTCAGTGATTTGAATTTATATTTATGTAATATATCTTCATTGTTTCCTTTTAAAATTAGTCATGACACGCAAAGTAAATTTCATCAAAGATATAAATGCCTATAAGGATACCTCGAAGTTGAAAATAAGAATTGTAAGTCTTTGGCGGGTTGAAATATTTGCAGCTCATTCACTTGTGACAATTTTCATTGTCGGAAGGTGCTTTAATTTTCAGGGTTCCTTTTTTAATTCCTTATTTATTCATATTTTGGAACATGATATGTTTATATAACATGGAGATGAAATTGAGGTTGTTGTAAAGGATTTTCATAATTCACAATGGGAATCTCAAGTTAAAGAGAATTTTAGTTATATTGCTGAAAACTTTGATGTTGTTCTCGATGATGGACAATATTGGTGTTGTAACTATCCTTAGAAGCTAATATTTCAAGAAAGAACAATATTGATAATATCTTGACCGAAATTGCGCTTATGACATTCTCATAAGTAATTTTTTATATACATTCATTCAATTTATAACCAAATATCTGCACGTAATATAATTTATTTGTCTTATTAGAAGTCGTTGGTGAGTTTGTTGACATTGAGATGGCCTAGACAGACTTTACCCATAAGAAGGTGATTTTCACCATTAGGAACTTGAGGTTAGCTTTTGCACAACCAAATCTTTCCATTCAAAATTTGTGGCATGCTCTGATTTTTCCTAAAATATTATAAGGGTAACAACTTAAAGTGTATTCTTAGAGGGCAATTTGCAACACAATTTATGACGTGCATAGAAAATTATAAAGTTGATCGTATTGTTGTGGTTTTGACTCTAGCAGAGAGAAGGGAAACAAAGTATATGTGTCTAAATATTTTCTTTTTCAATTTTTTAATGAATAAGTTTTTTAAAACAAATTATTAACATGGCCCACAAATTTTGGCAGGATGTTATCATGAGTCCATACAAAATACATTATATGGTTCTAAACTTTATATCAATGATTCCAATATACCAGAGATTCAACTATTTTTGTAGAGGTGATTCATTTTTTTTGTTTCATTTTTCATCTTTTTTTGGTTTCATTATTCATCTTGTATTATTTTTTAATGCTTTTACATTTACAGAATTAATAATAACAAGTCATTTTTCATTTACAGTTTGGACACCACCAAATGTTATGAATCTTACACTGAATGTGTTAGTTCATCTTCTTCATGTTCTCAGGAAAAATATCTATTCATATGTTCTATTCTTCTTCATGTTCTCTTCACATATTAAAAGAAGATTATGTTAATCGCTACGTTTTTTTGTAGGGCATTAAACCAATTGAGAAAGGAAAGTCAATAGGTGATATTCCTAAAAAATAATGTGTATGTCACTTTTGTAGATCATTTGAAAATTTAATCTATACATCTTCAATCTATTTTTTTATTTTTGTTTTTGTAGTAATTCTTAATGGCTACAGGGGACGATGATCCAGACTATGTGAAATATCTTAATTCTCTGATGCACATAAAAGATTTCTTCGACTGAAGGGTGTAAACACCCAATTTTATACGACCCAAAAGATATTTTAAAAAAAATAACAATAAGATAAACATTTTGGGTTTCTAAAAAATAAATATTTTTGATGAGTTCCAAAATAAAAATTATCTAAATTTGAAATTATGAATTTTATTAAATTTGAATTTTAAACATCATAATAACATAAATCAAAATATTGAATTTTAATTAAAAGCAAAAATCAGAATCTCCTTAACTTTCTCTTGGAAGTTAATAGAAGATTTGATTAGATTTTCAAGCATGTGTCAAAATTCAACTTTAAATAAGCATATGATACATGCAATCAGGGGGCCATAAAATCTCATCCAAAAAAGTCTTTCATTCATCATCTATTCCCAAGAATCCTCAACAATCTTCTCAATCAAAAATTTCATTCTTCAATCATTTTCTTCATTCTCTAGTAATTATCTTTCACACATAATCATCTAAGAAAAACCCAAGAGATCCACAATCCCAAAAATCTCTCATACACAACAAATCTATATCATCCACCACAACCTCAAAATCTCCTATACACAATAACCCAAAAATCATTCAAAAAAATCCATTCAAACCCTCAACATCCAAAAGTACACATACCATCCATGATAATCCAAAAATCTTCCACACAACACACAAAAAAGGACACCAACAAAAACCATAACAATACATAATCTCCAACACTCCCAAAGCTTCTTTGTTTTTTTTTCTCTCAAACGGTTTTGATTGAAAACTTGTTTTGGAATCTGGTCTCAACATAGCAAACATTAGGCCAACATAATTTGTTGAAATCCAAGTTGACACGATTTCAGCCTTGGAGTCAATACAGGTACACAATTTCATCCATTGAATTTTATTTTTATATATTTACGTCATTCCATTAATAATTATCATAACAATAATTTTAATACATTAACAATAAAAATAAATAAAGTATGTGATTAGATTATTTATTAATTTATTTCGAAATACCATTTTTCTTATAATTACATAAAAATAAAAATCATTTAATACAATACTATGTGAAATATGTTAATCCTAATTTTAAGGTATGTTGCGGTGTTGGATGTAAGGGCTACATTTCACTTTCTTAAAATTAATAGGATTAATTATATTTCTACATCCAAAAAATATTCTTTTAAAATAAAAAACAAAATTAAAATTTCTTAACCAAGTTTTAATATGAGATGTAGTATCGGACGTAAGAGCTATACTTTGCTCATATTTTAAAAAGTGGTTTTGTAAAAAAAAACAAAAATTAGATTTTCTTAACCAAGTTTTAATATGATATACGATATTGGATGTAAGGGCTATGTTACGCTCATTTAAAAAATAATAATTTAAACGTCACCTCTTTTAAGAAATAAAAATAATCCAACTAACAAACTTTTTTCTACCTAAAGAACTACGTAGTCTTGATTCCCCAAAAGGGATACACAAGACCAATTTTGTATATTTTTTATTGACAAAATGTAGTGACAAATCTAATAAGGTCGTGCAGCCGAAAATCGGGGTGCGACAGCTGAAGACTTTTTTGTAAGAGAGTCATGCTCATAAACATTAAATGCATGAATTTTTATTTTTATTTTATTGTTATCTTTTACAACACATTATCATATTAGCATAAGTATATGCTCTATACTCGAGCATTAGATTAGAAGAGACATCCGCCTTGTCGGTGAGGACTTTGGACTTCACTTACATTGGCATGATGAACCACCTAGGTTGTTACCAAATATCATGGGCTTTACTGATATGGACTACATGGCCCACTTGTAATCTCTAGGGTATATGAGTTTCCTCTCTTTGTGATTGGATACAATCTGAGCACCTTATAAGTAAACCACATAAGATGTTTCATACAAATGCCTTATATCCCCACCCTAGGGTAAGGGTCTTAGATAACCCACAAAACCTATTAAGTATATCATATCTATGATACTAAATGCAGACATGCATATATACATACATGCATCCAAAAATGTATTATTCGATCATTCATTCATTTGTGCATTCATTCAAGAATAAAATTTTGATTAATTGACTTATGCATTTATTCATTGCATTCAAAAATAAAAAATCTTCGTTAATTGACTCATACGTTTATTCATTACATTCAAGAATAAAATCTTCATTGATTGACTTATGCATGCATTCATTGCATTCAAAAATAAAAACTCTTCATTAATTGACTGATGCATTTTTTTCATTATGTTCAAGAATAAAATCTTCATTGATTGACTTATGCATTCATTTAATTCCATTCAAATATAAAAGTCTTCATTAAGTGACTTATGCATTCAAAAAAAAAACCTCATAGATTGGCTTATGCATTCATGCATGCATTAAAAAAGAGAAATTCTTTCATTCATTCAATTATGCATTCATTCATACACTTTAAAAAATAAACACATCATTCATACACAGTCAACTATTCATTTATTCATATATCCGTAAAAAAATCATTCAAACATTCTACTTCATGCATTACTATAACATCTCATTTCTTAGTATATCATTACATTAATCGTCGCAAACCTTCGTATATAAAAAAAACATTTCATACATGCATTCATAATCATATACATCATGAATTACATTTTCTTAGAATCTCATGGACTAAAAAATTAAATTACATGCATGAATATAGTATAAGGTCGAAGCTATTAGTCTCATATCATGTATATATCCCAAAATGTATCTTCATATAAGCTCGAAGTTAGCATATTTGCATTTCATGTATCATTTTGAGTTATAGGTTGCATTTTAATTAATGTAACATGATAAAAAAATAAAAAAATGTTGTAACATGATAAAAAATAAAAAAAATGTTCACTTCATGCATATTCCGCATCAATAAAAATTATTTCTCTACATGCATTTTATGACCACATTGGTAAGGGCACTCATTACGCGAAGAGTTGGTTTTAAGAATACTATTGTTAGACTCGGTTGAAAGTGCTCAGAGTCAAACATGAAGAAGTTCAAGAAGATAGAGAGATAATGCAATTTGTCCTACCTCAACTAAATTGAAGAACAATTTGAAAACTTTTCTTCATTTAAGGACTCCATGTAAGGTCAAATGTTGCTAACTCACCGAGGTTTCCTTTTTCATAATTAAAAGTTTATTTTCAATTGCATATCCTTTTAAGGCATATATACTAATGCATTGATCATACAAACCTTATCATCTCATACATATTCCTACCAACCATATTAACCTAATCACATCAACCATAAAAAATACCACAAAATAATCCCAAATAAGTTAATTTATGCATTACTATGAGATATTTGATTCAAAAATAAAATGGAGGATGATACAAATGTAAGAACAAAAAAATGATGTATATCTTCAAGCAAATTTTTCTAATGATACAAGGCATTTTTTTAATTCTTAAAAATCATGAAGATATCCCTAGTCACCACATTTGATCCTAGACATCATGAAAGGAGATAATTTTTATATAACCCTCAATATGTCAATAACCCGGGGAAAGTAGTTTTTTTAATCGTTTTCCTTGACATTCAATTATTAAAGGAAAAATATTCTTTCACACTACTCATGTGACTGAAGGATAAGAAAATACAAAGAACGTTCCTAGCTTAAAGTGCAAAAAAAAGTAAAAAAAAGTCTGCGGAGAATCCTCAATCAATATCTCAGGCAAAAGTCAAGGAAAATTAAAGTCCAAAACCCACAAAAGGAATCCTTCATGAACAAAATTTTTCCTAAATCTTATGCAACAAAATCTCTTAACAGTTGAATAGAAAACTATTGAAAAATAGGAAAAAGAAGAAAGTTGAAAGGTGGGTATGTGAAACACATGTTTTGAGCCTTATATCATTTTCTTGAAAACACTTAGTCAATCCACGGTACAAGCCTGAAAAAATCTTGTTGAGGATTTATCTGCCTATTATGCACATAATAACAAAAAATCGCCGACTCCAGAAAACTCAAACTTTGATAAAATATTTCATCTTTAATGCATAGGGTTAAAAATCATCTTATTGATATTATCTTCACCTCATCATCACTGATGACCTAAAACACAAATTAAATCATGTCATTATCACCACCATATCTACTAAAGCCCAAACTCCAATTAAATACTATCATCACTACCACCACACCTAAACAAGCCAAACCCAAATTAAATTTTATCATTAGTACCACATTACCACTACTAGTCCAAACACTTGCCAAAGTTTGTATGATCATTGTTTTAGTATTTATTTTTAAAGAGATATTAATGAAAGAAGGAGTATGAAAAGGAAAAGTGGGAGTCCCTCAAACTAGGGCAGATTTTGAGATGTTTCATGGTCTAAGGCTTTCCAAGTCCATCAACACAATGGAAAGGGAAGGATGACCATTAATATCTCATATTGGGGCAGGTTTTGAGTTGACCCCATTGTGTGATGGAATATTATAAGAAGCCCAAAATTGTTGCAGTTTTTTGGATGATCTCATTTGCTATTGGAAAGTTATAAGAAACTCAATAATGGAGAAATGGTGAAGTGGCTTCATATGGCTATGTAAGTCGATTGCATCAGAAGAAGCATGAATCTCTCTACCAAGAACAGAAAGGATCATAATTTATCATCTTCAAGAACAACTTCAACAACGACTCATACAAGTCTTTTGCTCCTATCAAGTCAAATCACCAAATTCGAGGGTGTTCACAAAAGAAAAACAAAACAAAAAAAGAAATAAAAGAAGAAAAAAAAGCAACAAAAAAAAAGAGCGTTAGGTTGAAAATCCATATGGACAACCTAGGAAAAGGAGAATAGTTCTAAGTCAAACACCTCCAAAGGTTGTGATTATAATAAAATGAGAGAATTCCCGACAGATGCCTACATAAGGTATTATGAGCAAAAATTAGGAAAAATTAAATGAACACCCTTAATGTGAAGTCTTACTACTACACATCATTGATCATCCAAATTATGGAAGTTTATGAACAATAACCAAACGAATGAAGATAAGATGTCAATATAAGCGTATTGGGCGGTCTTTGTCGCTACAAAAATATCAAAGCTTTGGAAAGAATTCCTCAGCCAGCCTACAATGGGGCATTATGATTGAGTTTAATCCCTATCATCAAGATTATACTAAGGTAATTTTGTGGACCACCTTAAGAGAAAGGCATCTTCAGCTAAAAGTTATGGTACCAATCAACAACAAGCATCGAGGGTCGCTTCAGTCGAGTCTACAAAAGTTTTTGAGTTCTATCCAAAAAATATAAAAATAAACCATGAATGATACATTAGAACATTTATGCATGGGTCTTACCTCTCATTCCATACATTCAAAAAGCATATAATATTTATATCATACATGACATAAACCAACACTTTCATAATATCATCAAACAATGCATATTCACATTAATTAGACAAAGCATACACATGACATAATAACATCTAACAAGACATATACATGACATACAAACAATGCATATATAAGACATAGATACAATAAGTCATACCAATATCCAAGTCAACACATACTCACTTTAATCGTAAAAACATCAATACAAACTTCATGCATACACAAGCATTCAAATAAGGACCCCCCTAAACCCCTAATTTTCTTATCTTAACCATCAACCACCTCTCACTTATCATAAGCATCATTACGCATACCCATGTCAATCAATGCATAGTCCAAATCATACGTCAATCATTATAGTACAAACATCAACATGAACTTCATGCATCACATATCCCAAACAATCGCACCATTATACCATTCATCCAAACCAATTCAAATTATGCCTTCAAGGACCCCGTGCTTGACAACCTCGAAGTCAACCTTTCCATGCTTCGTGTCTGACCTTTTAAAATTCGAGGCCCCGTGCTTGACGACCTCAAATTGTGCCCTCGAGGACCCCGTACTTGACGACCTCGAATTCAACCTTTCTAGGATCCATGCCTGACCTTTTAAAATTTTAGGGTCCCGTGCTTGATGACCTCAAATTGTGCCTTCGAGGACCCGTGCTTGACGTCCTCAAATTTGTGCCTTACAGGACCCCATGCTTGACAACTTCAAATTCAACCTTCTCAGGCTCCGTGCCTAACCTTTTAAAATTTGAGAGCCTCGTGCTTGACGACATCAAATTTGTGCCTTCAAGGACCCCGTGCTTGACGACCTTAAAGTCAAACTTTCCACGCTTCGTGCTTGACCTTTTAAAATTGATGGCCCCGTGCTTGACGACCTCAAATTGTGCCCTCGAGGACCCCATGCTTGACGAACTCAAATTGTGCCTTCGAGGACCCCGTGCTTGACGACCTCGAAGTCAACCTTTCCAGGCTCTATGGTTGACCTTTTAAAATTTGAGGGCCCCGTACTTGATGCCTTCAAATTTGTGCATTCGAGGACCTCGTGCTTGCCGACCTCGAAGTCAACCTTTCCCGACTCCATCCTGACCTTTTAAATTTTGAGGGCTTCGTGCTTGACGACCTAAAATTTGTGCCTTCGAGGACCTCGTGCTTGATGACCTCGAAGTTAACCTTTCCAGACTTCGGGCCTGACCTTTTAAAATTTGAGGGTCCTGTGCTTGATAACCTCAAATTGTGCCTTTGAAGACCCCGTGCTTGACGACCTCGAATTCAATCTTCCCAGGCTTCGTGCCTGACTTTTTAAAATTTCAGGGACCCATGCTTGACGACCTCAAATTGTGCTTTCGAGGACCCTATGCTTGACGACCTCAAAGTTAATCTTCCCAAGCTTCGTGCCTGGCCTTTTAAAATTTGAGGGCCATGTGCTTGTCGACCTCAAATTTTGCCTTTGAGGACCCTGTGCTTGATGACCTCAAAGTCGATCTTTCCATGCTCTGTGCCTGACCTTTTGAAATTTGAGGGCCGTGTGCTTGACGGCCTCAAATTGTGCCTTTGAGGACCCCGTGCTTAAAGACCTCGAAGTCAATCTTCCAAAGCTGTGTGTCTAACTTTTTAAAATTTGAGGGGCCTGTGCTTGACGACCTCAAATTGGGCTTACAAGGACCTCGTGCTTGACGACCTCAAATTGTGCTTACGAGGACCTCGTGCTTGACGACCTCAAATTGTGCTTACGAGGACCCCGTGCTTGATGACCTCAAAGTTAATCTTCCCAGACTCTATGCTTGACCTTTTAAAATTTGAGGACCCCGTGCTTGACGACCTCGAAGTCAATCTTTCCAGGCTCCGTGCCTAACTTTTAAATTTTGAGAGCTTCGTGTTTGGAGACCTGAAATTGTACTTTCGAAGACCCCATGCTTGACGACCCCGAACAAAAACTTTGTACCTCACACCTTATCTCACCAACAATTTTTTTTGTACCTCAAAAAAATTAGCATTCATTTCTTTACTAGTTGCTTATCATGACAACAATCAAACCTCAGTTTGTGTGCTATACATTAAGCAACAAGTAAAGAGGGGCAGTTGTGAACACTCAATTTTGTCTGGCCCAAAAGACATTTATAAAAAAATAACAATAAGTTAAACATTTTGGGTTTCTATAAAAAAAATAACATTTTTAAGTGTTCCAAAATAAAAATGATTTAAATTTAATTTTATGAATTTTATTAAATTTGAATTTTAAAATCATAATATCATAAATCAAAATTTTTAATTTGAATTAAAAGCAAAAATCAGAATCTCCTTAACTTTCTCTTGGAAGTTAATAGAGGATTTGATTTTCAAGCATGTGTCAAAAGTCAACTTTACATAGGCACATGAGACATGAAATCAGGGGCAATAAAATCTCATCCAAAAAAGTCTTCCATCCATTATCTATTTCCAAGAATTCTCAACAATCCTCTCAATCAAAAATTTCATTCTTCAATCTCTAGACATTATCTTTCACACATAATCATCCAACAAAAACCCAAGAGATCGTGAATCCCAAACATCTCTCATACACAACAAATCCATATCATCCACCACAACCTCACAATATCATATACCCAAAAATAATTCAAAAAAATCCATTCAAACCCTTAACATCCAAAAATACACATACTATTCATGATAGTCCAAAAATCTTCCACACAACATACAAAAAAGGACACCAACCAAAACCATAACAATACATAATCTCCAACACTCCCAAAGCTTCTATGTTTTCTCTCTTGCTCAAACGACTTTGATTGCAAACCTGTTTTGAATCTGGTTTTAACATAAGAGATATTAGGCCAACATAATTTGTTGAAATCTAAGTTGACACGACTATGTGAAATATATTCACCAAGCCTCTCTCACGAGATACCTTCTATGTTTTTCGAAGAGAACTTGGAATTCTTGATGAAAATTATCTTGTTTAAAATCGTCTAAAAATAATATTATATGCTTTGCATGATTAATGTCTTCTATTCTTCACAATGTATATTTGTTATGAATGCATCCTATTCCTTTTATGACTCATATTCTTGTATGACAAGCTAAAAATGTATATGTGATTGAGTAAAAACTGCTTGATAAATGTTAAAAATCTTTGCCTGCTTTTAAAATCCAAAAACCTCTTGATTCTGCATATCTGATGACAGTTAATCGATTAACCATCCTCTTTAATTGATTAAAATGAGTTCTAGTAGCAAACATTTCAAATTTCATTAAATTTAATCGATTAACACTTATTTTAATCGATTACCTGGGCTCATTTTTTTGAAAAACCTGGAATTTTTTTTACATTGCTTAATTGATTAAATGCAGCACTTAATCGATTAACGACGTGATATATATTAGAATCAGAAGCGTTTTTGCCATTTTTTCAAACCCTGTCCTCCTCATTTTCTCTAAAAATATCAAATGCAAGCAGCAAATCTTAGCTTAATAGAAGTATTAAACCTCACCTTTACCCCATTTGTGCACTTCAATTCATCTTTATTTCCCAAGAAATCCCATTCCCATTTCCAAAACCCTAAGCTCTAGGTTCCCTCCCTTATCCTCCTTCATCCTGCATTACTCATGTTTTTTAATCATCAATGGAAAGAGGACATTCAAAGAGATTCAAGACAACTGCTCAACGCACTCGTAGGCATCCTAATGCTTCATCTTCAAATCCGAACGTCAGGCACGACTATGGAGATCCCTACTACTCACTCATACTTCAGGAGACCCGATTTTCCAAATTTTTGGGAAGGAAACCCACCTACATAAGGTATGTTGATCTTACCTGGATGGCGGAACAAAACTTCGAATTTCTGCAAGGTATGCAGGCTCAGGGTGCTATAATGTTTTTGGAATTAACGGGTAATATGTACCCAGCCCTGATTAGGGAATTTTATGCTAACTTCCGTTATAAGGATGGTAGATATTGGTCTATGATTTCGGGAAATCTGTTTGAGATGGATCGTAGCATATTTATGAATGTAGGTGGCTTATCCACTACTGGTGTTAGCCTAGGTGATTGTGAATGGCTTGCTGATTTCGATGGTGCTGAGGTATATAAATCATGTTTGAGAGGTTCCCATCTATGTGTCCAGGGAGAATTGACTAAAGATGGTTCTTTATTGGTAGAGAATATATTGCTTCACTATTTGATTGCATGCATCTTGATTTAGAAGAACACTAACCACACGCAACCTACTGTTAATGATCTGAAATTTATATATGCTGTGAAGGAGAACATAATGGTTAATTGGCCTGAACAAATTCTAAAGATCATGTATAATGTCTCTACAACACAATCCAAATTGCTGCTCTACAATATCTTCATATCGAGAATTATTGACTATCTGCATATTGACGTATCTGACACCATCGTCATAGAGACTTCTGACAAAGATCACCTTGTTGGTGAAAGCCTTATCCGCAAGATGGGTATCTACAAGTATGGAAGTACTTGGAAATACCAGGAAGATTTTACTACAGTGGATTTGGAGCTATCTAGTGATGAGGATCAAGCTGGTACAGATCAACCTAATGTAGAGACTCAAGGGAGCCATCTGGAACTGCACAATAGAAATCATCTTTTGGATTAGCTCAATTGGATGCCATGGAGCGAAGGTTGAACAACAGGATAGATTTACACTATCAGACTTTGAAGGACGCCTACCATACTGATTTGGAACAATTTGAGGAGTGTCAGGTTGCTTACATCGATAACCATTATCAGGCTATGAGGAGCTTTGTCCAGAACACTGCTGAAGCATAGAATCGAGATGTTGTGCAGAGTTTGAGAAGCTGAGATTCCTCATCCAGGGTGATAGTAGGCTGACCGTACCTGATAACAAAGATCCTCCTCCGTATCCTTAGATTAGAAGGCCTTAGATCTTAGATTGCCCTAGGTTTAGTCCTTCTATATGGCTAATTTTTAGGTTTTATGCTGCTTTGTAATTTTGAGACATATTTTCTCTTTGCTTTCTGGATTGTAACTCTAACTATCTTCTATTGCTACAACTTTATGACTTGATATGCATGCCATTTGAACTTAATTCGTTTCTATTATGGTTTCATGTTGCTTATATATGTCAAATATAGCATGACTGCATGTTTAATGGATCTTGATCATGTTTGGTTATATGTATATCTTCTGTTTGATTGAGCTTACTGTTTGAATGCTATAATGTAAATGCTTGATCATTCCATGCTTGATTAGTTCATGTATAACCCTCCACGCCATTAAATTTGTCATATTGTTGTATTCTGTTGGTTTAATCGATTAACCTGTTGTTTTAATCGATTAAATGCTGATAAATTTGTGCACTTGTTCAATTATTTCATCAACTAGTTAATTAATTACATTCCCAACACTAATTGATTAATTACAGTTTGAGTTCACTTCATATCTCTTCTTACTTTTGACCAAAAATTCATTTAGTTTATCTTTTTGATAATGTAAAAAGGGGGAGAAAAGTTGTTTTGTTGTTTTAATGTGTGCAGGTTGTAAATAATATCAAGCTTTCGTTGTCTAGATATGCGCTTTAACTTTGAAATCAACAACCATGCATTCTGTGATCATTTTCAAGCTATGCATCAAAACAA
>NC_032015.1:11553862-11568373 GCF_001865875.1 Lupinus angustifolius | reverse complement strand
CTCGACTTCCATAATGCCCAAAATGCCATTGATGCCAAATGTGATATGAAAATGACAATAGATTTAATCAGGCCAAATAATCCCAAATTAACTCATTTTAGGAATATTAGTCCAATAAAGTCTAAAACACTAAATCATGTAAAACAAAGTCAATTAGGCACCAAGAATTATCAATCATGCTAAATTAAGGTTATAAATAATGTGTAATATATTGCTCATCAGTACCCCTAGGTCATTATAGATGGGTTGAGAAAGGTACTAACCATGTAGGACCTAAAAAATATTGGGTACTTAATAAAACTTAACATGTTTGGAAGGATAATTTGAGAGGTGCCTACAACTTATTGTACTTGGACAGCGGCTGCTCAAAGCACATGACATGCAATAGAAATAAATTATGTCCTTACTCCAATGGACAAAGGCTATGTCACATATGGTGATAATAACAAAGTAAAAATACTTGGAGTTGGTAGAATTGGCAAGTCACCCTCAAAAACTATAGAAGGTGTATTGTATGTTGAATGAGTCAAGCACAACCTACTAAGCATAAGTCAATTATGTGACAAAGGCTTTCATGTGGCATTCTACACGGATAAGTGTATCATCGAAATTAAGAATTCTCAAAACTCTAAGCTCATTGGTAAGAGGATAAATAAAATATATATATATGATTGACATAGACTCCTCTTTACGAATAACATGTTTAGTTGTTAATGATAATCATGATGCATGGCTTTGGCATACGAGAATTGCTCATATTCATATGGACCATTTGAATAAACTCATAATGAAAGATTTAGTTGTTGATTTATCCAAAATGAAGTTTGTTAAAGACAGACTATGTAGTGCATGTCAAATGGGTAAACAAACAAAGACTTCTTTTAAACTAAACACATGGTTTCTTCCGATAGACCATTGCAGTTACTACACATGGACTTATTTGGCCCCTCAAGGACAAAAAGTTATGGTGGTAACTACTATGCTCTTGTTATAGTAGACGATTTTTCGAGATATACTTGGACTCTATTCTTAGTTCATAAGAATGAGGCATTCAAAGCCTTTAGCATTTATGCTAAACGAGTTCAAAATGAGAAATCACTAAAAATCGTTGCTATAATAAGTGATCATGAGGGAGAATTTCAAAACTCTTTGTTTGAAGAATTCTGTGATGATCTTGGCATCAATCACAGTTTTTCTGGTTCTAGAACACCACAATAGAATGGTGTTTTAGAGAGAAACAATCGGTCTTTAGAAGATCTGGCTCGTACAATGTTGAAAGAAACTAACCTCCCAAAATATTTATGGGCTGATGCACTAAGTACTGCATGTTATGTTTCAAACCAAGTTCTTATAAAACCAATTCTTAAGAAAACCCCTAATGAACTCTTTACAGGTAGAAAAGCAAACATTTCTCATTTGCATGTATTTGGGTGTAAATGCTTTGTTTTAAATATGGTAAAGATAACTTAGGAAAGTTTGATGCAAAAGTTGATGAAGGTATCTTCCTAGGCTACTCTTTTACGAGTAAAGCTTATAGAAATTTTAATAAAAGAACTCTAGCCATGGAAGAATATGTTCATGTATCTTTTGTTGAAACCAATCATGTGATAAAGGATGGGTTAACTCTTGATGAAGAGGACTTGTGAAGTTCCCCTTCTAATGAAAATATTATTATTGATTCTACAACTAAATCTGAGCATTTGAAAATGGATGATAATCTATCCTCTCACGAAGAGTATATTAACTCTGATTTACCAAAAGAATGGAGAACTCATCGAGATCATCCTATTGACAACATCATCAATGATATTTGTAAGGGTATTACTACCCATTTAATGCTAGAAGATGCGTGTCTTAAAATGGCCTTTGTCTCTCAAATAGAAACTTCCAAGGTTGATGATGCAATCGAGGATAAACACTCGATAGTTGCAATACAAGAAGAATTAAACCAATTTGAGAGAAATGAAGTTTGGGAACTTGTTCCTAGACCTAAAAATAGGCATGTTATATGAACTCGTTGGGTATTTCAAAATAAATCTGATGAAAATGGTATCATTGTTAGAAATAAATCTAGACTAGTAGCCCAAGGATACAATCAGGAAGAAGTTATAGACTTTGATGAAACCTTTGCTCTGGTTGCTAAACTTGAAGCTATTAGGCTATTACTTGCATATGCATGTTCTTTAAACTTTCAGCTATATCAAATGGACATAAAGAGTGCTTTTCTCAATGGATATATTCAAGAAGAAGTGTTTTTAGAACAACCTCCTGGTTTTGAAGATTACAAACATCCTTCTCATGTTTACAAATTGAAGAAAGCTCTTTATGGCTTGCAGCAAGCTCCACGTGCATGGTATGATCGTCTAACAAATTTTTTACTTGAAAATGGATTTACCAAAGGAAAGGTCAACACTACACTCTTTATAAAGAAAATAAATCATCATACTCTTCTTGTTCACATTTATGTAAATGATATTATTTTTGGTTCTACTATTGAGGTTTTGTGTAGTGATTTTGGAAAAATTATGCAAGGAGAGTTTGAAATGTCCATGATGGGAAATATGAATTACTTCCTTGGATTACAAATCAAACAACTTGATAATAAAATTTTTGTAAGTCAATCCAAGTATTGCAGAGATTTAATGAAAAGATTTGATATGGATGACTGCAAACCAATAGCTACTCCTACAGGATCTGGTACTTACATTGATACACATGAAGCTGGAAAATGCATTGAAATATCAAAGTATCAATGTATGATTGGATCTCTTTTATATTTAACTACTAGTAGACCTGATATCATGTTTAGCGTATGTCTGTGTGTACGCTATCAATCTAAACCAAAAGAATCACACTT
Source organism: Lupinus angustifolius (assembly GCF_001865875.1). Lineage (NCBI taxonomy): Eukaryota > Viridiplantae > Streptophyta > Magnoliopsida > Fabales > Fabaceae > Lupinus > Lupinus angustifolius. Next base: position 11,565,516 of record NC_032015.1, on the reverse strand, counting down.
AGTTTCTGTTAAGAGAATCACGAAATATCTTAAAGGCACAATTGACGTTGGATTGTGGTATCCAAAAGGAAGTATATGTGATTTGGTTGGTTATTCAGATTCAGATTTTGATGAATGTAAATCTGAGAGGAAAATTATAAGTGGTACTTGTCATATTTTAGGAAATGCTATCGTCTCTTGGTCTTGCAAGAAACAAGCATGTGTTTCTCTAAGCGCTGCTGAAGCTGAATATATAGCAGCAGACAGTTGTTGTGTCCAAGTGATGTGGCTTAAATAACAATTACGAGATTATGGCTTAGACTTAGGCTGAACTCCTCTAAAATGTGATAATACTAGTGCTATAAACCTCACAAAGAATCCAGTTATGCATTCTAGAACCAAAAACATAGATATAAGGCATCACTTCCTTACGGACCATGTCAGAAAGAAAGATGTAACGGTAGAATTCATTGATACTCATAACCAACTAGCAGATATTTTCACTAAATCCTTGGCTAAAAAACCTTTTTATAAAATTAGACGTGAATTAGGCATTCTTGATGAAGCTTACCTATCTTAACATGATTATATGATTATATGTGTACTTCATTATGTTTTTCTCATGCCTACTTGTACTTAAATGTGTTCACTTATGTTTAAAACTTTCAAATTTTGGGTCAAAAGTCATTCTGATAGCATCAGTATGCCTAAAATTAATTTTTTCTGGGGTCAGTAATCAATTACTCTGGAGAGTAACCGATTACAAGATTAAGCAGGGAGTTTCAATAACCGATTACTCAATTGAGTAATAGATTACTCAAAATTGATGTTTGAAATTTTTAATTTTTTTTAAACTGAGTAACTGATTACGCAAAGTGATTAACTGATTACTTTTTGCAGGAATATATATGTTTTTCTACATTTTTTTCAAACTCATCTTCTTCCTATTTCTCCCTCACTCGTGTAATCCCCTCAAATCTCTAAAAACTTCATTTTCATCCGTTTTGAGTGATTTTTGTGTCCATTCCTATCACATTTTCAATTCTAAACACTTCTATATCATCATTTTTGTTATTAGTGACCAAATAAAAAAAAACCCAAATCTCCCAAACCTAAAAACTTCAAAAACTCAGTCCATGACATCTTCTTCAAGAACAAAGAAGCAACGCACTAACGTGACTCAAAAGAAGCAAGGGACTTCATCCTAGGAGTCTAACCCTCCGGATTTAGCAAGACTTCTCGCAAATGATGAACAACGCAAAGTCTTCGAAGAGCACTTCCATGAACGAACCATATTTACTCCAAAATTCGGTAATGTCGGGAACTTTGAGTTTGAAGATTTTATTTTCCCTTATCTTTTACAGCAACAAAACCTTCTCGATTTTTCTTTGAAAATATGATATTTATCTTGAACTTGTTAGAGTATTTTACTGCAACATGAACTTCCAGAATAACTGTCTAACTTCCTACGTGAAAGGAAAAGACATTGTTTTGGATTTAAAAACTTTCAATTCATTGTGTTGTAACATACCTATAGAAGGTAGCACAACGAGTTTCAGCCGTATTTGTGAATGGGATAACTATGATCGAAAGGAATTTTACTATTCTATGTGTAGAATTTCAAAAGGAGAAATAGAAATGCGTAAGCAACAAGGCTTTGGTGAGATTGTTAAGAATGGAGATATCCTATATGCTGGACATCTTAAATTAGAGGACTGTTTGCTTCATTACTTTATGACCTATGTCATTATGACCTAAATTTTCAATTGATGTATGCTAAGAAGTATAACATCAAAATCAATTGGGCTTAGATGATAATGATACAAATGTGGACTCTTCAAGGAACTCAAAAACCATTGCCCTATGAAATCTTTATAACCAAAATTCTTGAACATTTCAGTGTTTCTACTGTTGGTGAAACCAAGCTCTATCTTAATCTTCGTGAAAGTCACATTGATGTGGAAGTGATCCACAAAATGGGCTTTTGTTTCAATCTTAATCACCACACCTATACGCATAGAACTGATAGACCGATTGCTTCTACTTATCAATCATAACCTGCCCCTCCTAACCCTCTTGAACCTCAACCTTCTAAGTTTCATGCTCAATCTTCCTCATCTGCTGCAATGCCTTCAAATCAAATGATTATGGATGATTTGTTTTCTCTTCGAGGCTACATCACTAACCGGATGGATGCTCTTGATGCTCAAAATCAACAAATCCAGTTTGAAATTCATCATCTCTCTTATAAGATGTGTAGCGTGGACATTGATGAAGACAAATCTAAGCTTGAGTCTTAGATTATCTTTGTTGATTAGAATTTTCTGGTTGTGATGTTTTCATGGCTTTTGGACAAAAATTGTTATTATGTTGTTTTATTGTTGCTGTTTGCTGAACAAACGTTTGAACATCTTTTGTTTTATATTATGCATTTCTATGTTTGATTTATATCTTATAAATGAATATGTATGTTGTATATATATTGTGTTGGATACTCTTGGCTTTTCTTCTTTTTGATGAAGTCAAAATAGTGAGAAAAGTTAAGAGAAGCGTATTTTCGGCCAAATTTGTTTCAAGCACATAGCTCCAAGGGAAAGGGGAGCATATAAAATAGGGGGATCATACTCACGTAATCTCAACATATCTCAAAGTATACTGCTCTCAGAAAACTACATTGTTAAAGAAGATATTGGGTTGTCATCATAAAAAAGGGGAGATTATGAGGAAGATCTTTGCTCCTGACATTGGCACGGTATTGATGAAGATACCAACATCACCAAAAGGAAGAAAAAGAAGAATACTTATGAAGACAAAGCTTCAAGACAAATTAGTCTAAGTCTAAATAGATTCTTCTATCCTATACTCTCGAATATACAATAGTAGTAATGATCAAACTATTTTTTAAGAAAATTGAAACACAAGTATAAACAAAACAATTTTCAAAAATAGTGTGTAATAGGTTACTGTATCTAAGTAACAGGTTACATAAGTGAGAAAACCAGTTACACAATAAAAATTGTGCAAGGTAATCGATTACTGTATGTGAGTAACAGATTACCCAGTTTCAGCAAAGTTGAGTACTCGATTACTCAAGGTTGTAATTGATTACTCTAGTTAAATTTTAAATGCCTAGTTGGAAATAAAGTTTGGGTAATCGATTACTCAAGGTTGTAATCGATTACTCTAATTAAATTTTAAATGCCCAAGTGGACAACAAATTTGAGTAACCGATTACTCAAAGCTCTAATCAATGACTGAGAGCTGTTGCATCAGTTTTCAGATTTCAAAATGAATGGTTTTCATCCCAAACGAAATGGTTTCATTCCAATCAATTCCCACCCTTTCAAAAATGTGTTATGGCTGGTTGAAAAGCCTATTTAAAGGCATTGAAACTCAGAATGAAACATATAACTCTGAAAATTCTGTGAAATATTTTTCTGCACTATTTGCAACTTGTTCTTAAACTTTTAAAGTAAATTTTCTGAGTTGCTTAAAGTAAAATGTTTCAAAGTTTTAAAAACTTATAAAGAGCATTATTACTTAGTATACAAAGAGTTATTGGATTGCAAATGATATTACATTCCAAACATGTAAAGACAATCCTGCCATTGTTGTAAATTCTTCATTGACATTGCAGAAATCTTTCTTTCACAAGGGTGTGATAAGAAAATGGATAGAGTCATTTGGAAATGATGTTTTTCAAAAGTTACATAAGTATTAGTGAGTGTGTAAGGTACATAGAGGTCTCGGAGTGAGATGTTATAATTACAACTTATAATATTTAGTAAAGAAATCTTTTGTGCTGCAAGAGTACTGGATGTAGCCTTCGATGGACGTAGCCTTCATTAATTTTCTGCATAATTATTCCGCTGCACTTAACTCTTGATTTTGCAGAAAAAGAGGTCATATTTTTTAGTCAACTAATTCACCCACTCTTAGTTGTAATCTTAGTCTTACATCACTGTTAAAAGAAATGATTATATTCTAGCAGTTACAGGAGTAGCAGATGGTTTGTATCCAATCATACAATTGCATCAAAAATTATTTTTTTCAGATGCAGGAAAACAAAGACCAGGAGAAATCATAACACAAGGAGGAGACACTTATTTCGCAATTATAAAAAGGAAATTCTTTTTAAATTGGAGAACGAATTAAAAATAACGTACCTGTAGGGAAAATGCAATCCTGTTTAGATGCTTAGCATCCTTTTCTTTAACTTTTTTCATTGAACAATATAGGTGTGATAGAGCAACAACCCCTCAGGCATAATCTTTTATCTCTTGAACATTCAATAGCAATGGAAGATGGAAAATCTCAACTTCTGCCTTAGAAGAACTAGTGAACAACGATGATCCAAAAACATAAAGAACATAAGCTTTTGCATGTCGGTCTAGTACTTCATCAGTTGCATCATGTGGAACTTTCATAAATTTTTCTCTAAGATTCATTAACTTAATGGATCCTCGAGTCGACTTTGGTTGTTTAGAACTTAAATTTTGTCCAAAATTTAACTCCAATGGCACCATATAGATGCTAACTACAATAATAGTTAAAATGTGAACTATCAAGCATTACAAATAGTTATAAAATGATTATACAATAATATTTGTACACATGTTTACATAAGCTTAAAAACGTAGTCTTCGAGACTTAAAAGATCTCAAGTACCATATGCTTAAATTCTTAAAAAGAGAAAAGGGATTGTTAGTTTTAGGTGGTGGTTTCATGTGTTTGCTTGTTTCCATGTGCTAATTTATTCAATATTGGGTTTGAAAAATAGAAACTTTCCATACCTTTCCTATGTCCAGAAACTAAAAACCATATGACGAAAAACTCACCTTGTTTGGCCAGCAGATAGATGAAGATGAAGATGAAAGATAAAGGTGAAGACAACAAGAGAAGAACAAAGATGAGAAGTGAGAAGTGTTGAAGAGAAAGAGATGAAGAAGAAATGAGTGTTTTGTTTCCCAAAGTCAATACAGGCTAAAATTCACCAACATTCACTACACACCAAAGCACATAGACATTCCAAATTCCTCAGCCATGGAATAATCTTTACCATGCAATTGGGTTATGTTCTTATTTTCTCCCAAAATAGCTTATAATGGAAATCTTACTTAGAGATCTTTACAAAAACAAAAAAACATTTACAAAGCATTTCCCCTTAAAAATTAGGCAAATTAAGCAACTTTCAGTTAATACTACTACTAACATTATGCTCTAATTTTATTTCCCCTCTTCTGATTAAGTTGGAATAGAGAAGATACATTTTAAGAATAAAAGTCAATTCAACTCAACATTGCTTAATTTGCTTTATTTTCAAGATGAAGCAAATACACGTATAAGTGATAATGCTTCATCTTCATAAAAAAATGTTTGCCAAGTGAAACCAAATTTTTTCCTCAAGAGTGAAAAATTAGTAATTACCTCATGATTATTGTTCATAACACTTGTCGACCTAGGTTGTGAATTTATCACATAAGAATAATATTAACAACTAACTAATAAGAACCATGGATGAGAATTAACTCAGATAAATAAATGATCATTCGCAATCACAACCTCACAATTTCATACTTCGGGAGAGTTGGATAAGCCTGGCCAGTTTTCACATCAAAACGTACATACTCCATACCTGTCTTCAATATGGTACAATACATAATGAACTTTTCATGTCACACTCCAATGTTAAAAATATCTGGCAAGTTTTTTTATAATTATAATTATGTAGTATTGCGGTAAATGAAAAAATTGTAGTAAAAAACTAATTTGAAGTGATACTAGTAGAATTTTTCTAACCTTCCGAATGGGAAATGAACATTTTTTCCTCGTGGAGTACGCTACAAAGTTTCTAATTGCCTTACAATCTTTATGACCATAGCATATTTGGTAGATGCTTCTTTTAAATATATTTGCTTGTAGCTCAGCACCATACAAAATCAACATTGCATCTTCATTTAAAAATGGAATGTGTTCTTCCAAGTTTCTCATTAGTGACAACTCATAGACGTGCTTTCTCAAATATCTCATTATTGTCAACTCTATCTTCAGTTTCTAGATTTCTAGGATCACATATCTCCTTATTAGCATTCATCTCTGGATTTATCTTTGATAGTTTTCTTTTTTTATTCTTTGAAGAGGCAGTTGAGTCAACGTCTAAACAATTCGAGCATGAGGAGTCCACAGACTCTGCAGCTTGTGCAATGGTAATCTTCATTCATCAAAAAATGTAAGTTTAGTTGTTGTAATAGGTACCTGGAAAGTGAAGAGATTGTATAGAAGCTAGCCTATAGTTGGCATATTCATGGTTATCAAAGCACGCTCCAAAGCGTTGAATCGCACAATTCAACACTTCTCATGGTGGAAACCATGTTGAAACAAGCATAAAAGCGAATCAGTGGCAGAGCAACGTGTTGGAGCGTCGAATCTCAAGATCGTTGCACATTTTCGAGTTGAGAAAGAAGACAGTTGTTTCCAATGTCTTCTACAATTTCGGGTTTGTTTTTTCCCGGGTTCTAGCCCAACCCATTTTTATCCTAATTTTAAGCCAACCCATTTCTAAAAAATAAAAAAATCTAACCCTTTCATCTTGACTCATCCAAATTCAGAAACCTTTCATCTCTTTCTATACAGTTGCTGCACATGGTGGAAACTTTACATTTTATCAAAAAATCATTCACCAATTTCTATAAAAATCATGTTACACTATTTCTTCATTCATCTCTTCTTATCCAATAACACAACAGTAACAACAGTGCTATATCATTCACCCAAAACCTTTCTGTTTCTTCCCCAAAAATGTTACTGCTCCTCTAACCCTCTCTTTTCTAATTTTTCCCTATTTTTTTTAATGTAACTTTGTTTTTAAGTGGAACTATATTTCGTGTTACGCTTCACCGCTTATATGACCTTATCCCAACCTCTCGCTCCAAAGTTGACTTTACCCTTAAAAAACCTTGGTCATATTATATTTTTTGGGTCCCATAAGGCTCTGACACTCACCTAGGGCGTGAATAGGTGATATGATACACAATTACTATTGCTCGAAAAACGAAGAGAAAACAGAAAATTATACACAGATTTAATCGATTAACTCGATCTCCTATTATCGATTAACTAAACATTGTAATCGATTATTTAGTTCTTGTTCAGTGAAAACAATTTTATTTCGATCTCCAAGATTACCAAGATTCAACTAATCTTATATGCACTTATTATAGACAATTAAGAACCATAATTGCACAATACAGAATATGCAATTAACACATAATTATATACATGTCAATTTAAGTAAAGTAATGCAGAAATGTAAAAAGATAAGGGAAAATAAGAATGAGACGCAACTTTTATCTTGGTTTGTTTGCAGATCCATTTGCAAACTACATTCAGATCTCCCCTTCTGATCTTGAGAGATTTTTCTTCACTATGAAAATTAAATGTTCTTTACAAACACACTTCCAATACAAGATGCTACTTTCTTGATCTCTATGAACTTGACAACCTTGGTTTGACCTCTCTCCGTTGCCTACTAAGATCTCCTATCATTTTGCGATTAGGCCCCGGCCAGGTATCGCTCAATACCAAGACCTCTTGCTTCTCATGATGACACACCTAATAATTGAAAGTGCAAAGTGTCAAGGATAGCACTAGCATGTCTTTGCCTATGTTTTGATGAAGACAAGAGTTTAACAAAGCTTGAAGATGACTCAACAATCAATAGGCCTTATGCTCATTTGGTCATGTCTAAACTAGGATATAAATTGAGTCTATAATCTAAGTAGTCTGGGATATGTGCCGTAGTAAGTGAGTATAGGTTAGGTAAACCTAGATGCTAGTCTCTTAAGCCATCTTAATTGAACTATCATATTCATGAGATACATCATCTAGTTAATTGTATGTTCATGCATCTATCATACATGTTATATGTGCATATTAGGCATAATATAATTGGTAAAGCATGTATGTTTATTGTGCATAACATATGGGAAGTTTGCCATTTGAAACATATGCATAAATGTTCTAGTTAATCGATTCACGTGGTAACTTAATCGATTAACCTAACTGCTTTTATGTTGAATATGCATAAATGTTTAACTGTTTTTGCAACGGATGAAACCACTTATTCTCCATGCTATAAATACGAGGCTTTACTCAGAAACCCATAGCATTGCATTCTATTGTATAGGGATATTTAGAGAGCATTTTGCATACTTGTTTTACTGTTTTTCTACAAGAGAGTTGCATGTGTGAGAAGAGAGATTATGCTGTTTTTGCTATAATATGCTTTCTGTTTTTGCATAGTTTCATATCCAATCTTATATTGCTCACATGATCATGCATTATATTTTGATAGAAAGAAATCATTTGTATACTGATATTGATTAACTCATTCTTATATTGATGGCTTAAGTGATTAGAAAAAGGGTTAACGTTTGAGTGTTTATCATGTAATATTTTAAGCATTTCTGTGCTTAGTATGCCTTGCTGTTTAAACGTGTTTTTTGTGTAGTCTGGATTTGTCTCTTGGTGTGAGATCACCATAGATTGAAGTTCTTCACCAAGGCAGGGAGGTCTTGATTTGAGGATGAGATTCTTGGCTGGGGCTAGTTCGCGAGAAAGGTTTTCTCAAGAGGCGAAAGGGTAGAGTGAAACCAAGTTTTAGAGATCCTAGATTTCAAGATGGGAGCGTCCTATGTGCTTGTAATTGAATTGGTATTTGTATCCTTAATTCAATATTGTCAAGAAAGAAAATCTCCCTGATCTAGAAGGGGAGACCTGAATGTAGTTTGCAGTGGACCGCAACCGAACCAGGATAAAAATCCTTTTTGCACTGTTTTTTCTCTCTTTATCTTCTTTATGTTTCTTGCCTTGATAAATTGAATCTTTGATTGAAAAGTTGGATATTTGTTTACTGCCATATACTTAATATTTGGTGAGTAAAAATATTTGTATTATATCTGTTCAATTTCGTTTTAATTACTGTGCAATTTGCATGTCTGATCATTCTGTTATGTGCAATAGGTAATCGATTAAATCCTGTTGTTAATCGATTAACTGGACTATTTTTCCAGCAGGTTTTTGATCAAGAAGCAGTAATTGTTAACCGCTACACGTATTCAACCCCCATTCTAGGTGTTCCTAGACCATTGATACCTAACAAATGGTATCAGAGCTAGTACGACGTGCTAGCTCAACCGCATCCGCGTGATCCAAAGGGAATTAAAATGGGTTCCACCAACCCATTTGGCGGTGATGGTGCATCCATTAACGACCCTCCCGTATTCAGTGGCGAGGGTTACCCCTACTGGAAAGTCTGAATGAAAATATTCATTGAGGCTATTGATTCGGATATTTGGGAATCCGTAATTAGTGGGCCTTTCGCCCCACTTCACTTAGTGGGTGGCGAACCGAAAGAAAAGCCAAAAAGTCTATGGACCAATGAGGAGCGTAAGAAGGTCTAGTTCAACCTTCGCGCCAAGAACATCATTACATCGGTCCTATCCTACGATGAATTCTTTCGGGTGTCCCAATGTCAAAGTGCCAATGAAATGTGGGACACTTTACAAGTGACTCACGAAGGCACTAGCAAAGTCAAGCACGTCTAGTTAAATGCGCTAACTCACGAATACAAATTATTTCGTATGCTACCGAGTGAATCAATCGGCGATATGCAAAAATGATTCACTCACATCATCAAACATCTTATCACTTTGGATTAGGTGTTCACCAAAGGAGAGCTCACTAATAAAGTCTTACACTATCTTGACAGGAGATGACAACCTAAAGTAACAACAATCATGGAGTCCAAGGATCTAGACTCCATGCCTTTGGTAACACTCTTTGGAAAGCTTCATGAGCATGAGATGGAGCTTGGGCGTCTGACACTGCATGAGGAGTCCGATCGCAAAAAGAAGGAAATCTCTGTCAAAGCTTCAACATCACAACCCATTGAAGAGATAGATAATGAAGACTCCGATTCAGACATTGACGAGGAAACGCTAAACCTCCTAGTACAAAAATTTGGAAATTTATTGAAGAAGAAAGGAGGACTTAGACGATTCCAAAAGAAAGAAGCGCGAGAATCAACAAAGAAAGGCAAGACAAAAGAGCGCTTTACTTGCCATGAATGTGGTAAGCCAGGACACATAAAGTATCAGTGCCCTACTTATCTAAAAAGAGTTGATTTAGAGAAGAGCAATCCCCGGGACTTCAAATCAAAGAAAGCCTACATCGTCTGGGATGTACCGGAGGAAGAAACAACAACAAGCACCTCAGATGAAGAGGAGACTGCGAAGCTATGCCTAATGACCATTACAGATGAAGCTTGCGGATCAGGAAGCAAGGATACTTCAGATGAGGTATATTCTGACACATCCTCTTCTTCTTCCGATTCTCCCTCATACGAAATATTATATAGTGCTTATGTTGACATGCATGAAGAACTTAAAAAATTAGCAAAGATAAGTAATGAAAGAAAAATAATAATTTTGCTAAACCAACACAAAATAAGTCAAATGCAAAAAGAATTAGATGAATTAAAACTAGAAAGAGAAACATTATATCTAATTTTTTCTTGCGCTTCATGTGATTGCTCAAATAATAACTTATGTCAAAATTCTATTTGCGAGTCTTGCGAGAACTTGAAAAACGAAAATTTTAAATTGAATGAAGAACTCGCAAAACTCACAAATAGTAAAAACCAACTAGACACCTTGCTCAGCAAAACAAGAAATGTAGTTGACCATACAGGATTAGGATATGTCCATCCATCTCGTAAAAATAGACCATATAGGAGACCTCTAACACGTCAATATAGAAATTCAAATAAACCAAACAGAGTCCCTACGTGCCATTACTGTGGCACTTATGGTCATCCTTCTCATTCCTGTTATATAAGGAAATATGGGATACCTAGTGGTGTTTACGCTTGGGTAAGAAAGGGAGATAACTCCCTAGTCACTAACAAAAAAGGACCTAATATAATTTGGGTAGCTGAGTCTAGCAGGTGATCTATATTGCAGGTATGTCTTCGAACACACGGACAAAATTGGTATCTTGATAGCGGCTGTTCGAGACATATGACTGGGGACAAGTCAAAATACCTAGACTTGTCATTGAAAGAAAAGGGATTCACCACTTATGGAGACAACAAAAAAGGAAAAATCTTGGGCACCGGGAAGATTGGAAACTCAACACACACAATCATCGAGAACGTTCTTTACGTAGAAGGTTTGGAACACAACTTAACACAACTTATTGAGTATAAGCCAATTATGTGACAAAGGTAACACTGCGTCTTTTGATTCTGACTGTTGTATCATTCGTGATGAATTATCTAATAACGTTAAGTTTGTCGGACATCGAGTAAATAATATTTATATGGTTAATCTGGAGGATGTCACTTCCCTTTTCACAAAATGTCTTATTTCAAAAGAAGATGACAGTTGGCTTTGGCATAGACGCGTAGCTCACATACATGTGAAGCACTTAGAAAAATTATCGAAAAATAACTTAGTAATTGGTCTTCCAAAACTCGATTTTAAAACTCAAGATTCCTGTGACATGTGTCAGAAATGTAAACAAGTCAGTAATTCTTTTAATAAAAAGAATATGATATCCACTACTAGACCATTGGAGCTTCTCCATATGGACTTGTTTGGACCATCACAAATTAT
>NC_032015.1:11468342-11553762 GCF_001865875.1 Lupinus angustifolius | reverse complement strand
AAGGGAGAAAGCCTCTATTTATAACATGAGATTTTTCTCATGTTCCTCATTTCTCCAATGTGGGACTTGGGAGCTTAATTTTTATTTTTTCAAAACTCTTCCATGTGGGACTTTGAGAGTTGTTTTTTTCAAACTCTTATATGTGGGACTTGGGTGTTTTTTATATTTCACACCCAAAAGTTCTCACTCATGGTTTTCAACAAACCATGTTCCAACAGTTGTTAATGCTGAAAAATTCTTTAGGAAATGACCGTTGGTGTGTGTTTGGTGACTTCAATGTTGTTCGAGGTGAATCAGAGAGGAAGTGTGGGTCTGGTGTGTTCTGTAGGAGAGAATCTCACTTGTTTAAGGCTTGGATTGGTGAGATGGAGCTAATAGACCTTCCTTTAATTGAGAGAAGTTTCACTTCGTACCAATCTGGTAATGGTTCTATTACCAGATTGTATAGATTTCTTCTGTCTTCAAAGTTGATTAGTGATTGGTCGAATGCTTCTCAATAGGCTTTGATCAGGGATTTACCTGATCATTGCCCAATTATTTTGAAACACAGAAATTCAGTATTAGGTCATATTCCATTCAAGTTCAATAATTATTGGCTTCAACATCAGTTTTTTTTGAGTTGGTTTCTCGGACTTGGGCCTAAGATGGTTGTGTGGGTAGGAAAGCTTTCATTGTTAAAGAGAAGCTGATGAACCTTAAAGGGGTGCTTAGAAGATGGAACAATGAGTCTTTTGGCTGTCTTGACACCAAGTTTGGCGATCTTGTCAGGGATATTAACGTGTTTGACACCTTGGGCGAGTTTGCTTCCTTGGATAATAATCGGATATTGGAAAGGAAAACTCTGGTTGCGGAATGGTGGAAAACTGCTAATTGGAAAGAGAGCCTTTTGAGACAAAAAGCCAAAAGCAAATGGATGGAGGAAGGGGATGCTAACTCTTCTTACTTTCATCCTTGTATCAACAGTCATAGGAGAAGAAATCAAATTCTAGGTGTTTGGATTGACAATTCTTGGTATAAGGATGATCACCTGATTAGAAATGGGGTGGTCAATTACTTCAAATCCTTATTCTCTAGTGATCCGACTACTCGGCCAAATCTAGATGGAGTATAGTTTCGAAGGTTATCAGATGTTCAGATCTCTTAATTGGATGTTGGTTTCTCGGAAGAGGAGATAAAAGCAGCGGTGTGGAGTTGTGCTGGTGACAAAAGCCCAGGACCTGACGGTTTTAATCTAAATTTTTTTCAGGCTTGTTGGGATATTATCATTTTCATTCAGGAGTTTTATTTATTTGGCAAGCTCTCTAAGGGTCTAAATTCATCTTTCATAGCTTTGATTCCTAAAATTAAAAATCCCAGCAAAATTCATGAGTTCAAACCTATTTTCTTGGTGGGCTCTTTATACAAGATCTTGGCCAAGATTTTGGCTGCTAGATTAAAGGTGATTATGAGCTCTCTAATTAGTTCTTCTCAATCAGCCTTTATTAGTGACAGGAACATTCTGGATGCAACGGTGGTTATTAATGAAACTATTCATTCCGCTAAGAACGCTAAGGATGGTTGCTTCCTTTTAAAGGTAGATTTTGAGAAAGCCTATGATTCAGTTGATTGGAGCTTCCTTGGCTATATGTTAGTCAGATTTGGGTTCTCTGAAAAATGGTGTTTGTGGATCAATGGTTGTGTTTCTTTTACTTATATGTCGATTTTGGTGAATGGTTCTCCTACAGATCAATTCTCTGTTTCTAAAGGAATTAGACAAGGGGATCCTATGGCGCCTTTTCTTTTTCTTATGGTTGTAGAAGGTTTTGCAGGGTTGGTGTGTAAAGCTAGAAGTATGGGATTGTTCGAGGGTTATTCAGTTGGTAGCCTTAGTGTGAAGGTGTGTGATCTTTAGTTTGCTTATGACACGATTCTAGTGTGCAAGCCCTCGTCCTCAAACCTTTGTTGTATCAAGTCAATTTTGCATTGTTTTGAACTAGCCTCAGGTTTAAGGATTAACGCTAACAAAAGCTCTTTATTTGCTATAAAGGACAATGATTCTTTCACTTCGGAAGCAACAAATTTTCTTGCTTGCAATATAGGTTCCATTTCTTTTATGTACCTGGGGGTTCCTGTGGGGGCTAATCCTCGGAGGCTTTCGACTTGGAAAAGCACCATCGACTCAGTTGCCAAGAAGCTAACGTCTTGGAAGTGCAAGCATATATCCTTTGGTGGTAGATTCGTTCTAGTGAACTCGGTTCTCTCTAACATTCCAACTTATTTATTTTCTCTTTATAGAGCCCGTAAAAAGGTTTTATTAAAGATTGCGTCCCTTCAGAGAAACTTTCTTTGGGGGCACAAGAGAAGTGGTAAAGGTATTGCTTGGGTTGCATGGTCAGAGGTTTGCAAACCAAAATTTTCTGGTGGCTTGGGTTTCCGAGAGTTATCTCATTTCAATGATGCTCTGTTAGGTAAATGGAGGTGGCGTAGAATGCAAGACAAAGAAGCCTTTTGGGTTAAAGTGGTGGAATCCAAATATGGTGCAAATTTGGCTTTTCCTTATGTGTCTCATAGATCAAATTCTAGATGGTGGAAGGATTTGTGCAAAGTTGGTTCAAGTCTCAGACCTCTTGGTTCGTGGTTTGAGGATAATATTTGGAGGGATATTGGAGATGGTACCAATACTCTTTTCTGGTTGAATACATGGGTGGGTACTTAAAGTTTGAGAGAGTTGTTCCCTAGACTTTATGCTTTAGCTTTGAACAAAAGGGCTTTGGTTGCTGATTGCGGTTCTTAGATTAATGATATTTGGACTTGGGATATCAAATGCAGAATGGTGTTGTTTGAGAGAGAAAAGGGGTGGTTCAGAGACTTGCTTGTTGTCCTTCAGAATCACTCATGCAAGAGGAATAGTATTGATAAATGGTGCTGGAGTGTGGAGTCTTCTAGTATCTACTCTGTAAAATTGGCTTACCTCATTTAGTTCGATCAGACCTTATTGCCATTAGGTATTCCTCTAACAAAGTCTTGGTTAAATTGTGTTCCGTCTAAAGTCTGTTGTTTTGTGTGAAAACTCACTCGAGGAAGACTTCCAGTGAGGGTTTGAGTTATTCAAGAGGAATGTTATATCTTCGATTGAGGACATAAAGTTTCCAATCTGCAACAATCATGAAGAATTCATTGATCATTTGTTCATTAATTGTGAGTTTGTTTCTTCTGTTTGGAATGGGGTGTATGCTTGGCTTCAAGTTGTGGTGCTCAAACCTAGTTCAACTATTGAATCGTTGAATCTGCATGATGCTATTGGTAGAAATTCAAAAGGGCCAAAGTTTTGGAGAATGATTTGGTTTGCTATGATGTGGTCTATCTGGACTATGAGGAATAATCTCATCTTTTCCAATAAGGAGTGAGTTATACTCATATTTTAGATTCGATTCAAGCTAGAACTTGGAGCTGATGTTTAGCTAAAATAGGTCGTTCTTCTTTAATGTTTATGAATTGGTGTAATGATCCTACTCATTGTATAAATATGTATTCCAAAAAGAAGATCATTAATTGACCTTCGTTGTATTGGGTTAGCACCCCTTTTACTGTTTTTAATACATTTCACTTAGCAAAAAAAAATGTGAGTACTAGAGAAACTTAACCCATATACAAAAAGGTGAACATAAACATAAAATAAAAGTAGATAGATACGTACACTAGTAGTGTGTGAAAGAAACTTCGAAGTCCCTTACTCATTTAAACCAATTTCAAGAGGGCACCTTAATCAAGTTTATAATGTATACCACATCAAACACCTCATCATTAAAAATAACAACACTGTTAACCAACCATAAAGACCAAGTTACTATAAGCCATATCACTATCTCATGCATGCGATGATGTTTTTTTCTAGAACATATGTCTAAAGTTCAAAAAATATTCAGCTGGAACTGCAACATTTACGGATACACGTCTGTTATCCCATAGTTTTGCATCATTCCATATGCTAGGGGATATGATTGGTCAGAAAAATGTTTAATAATTGTAATTTTAACTTGAATAATTTTTTTTAACCAATCAGAGATAATGGTACAAAAAAGTGGGACAGTAGATGTGCTCCCAACATTTACAGTGCGGGCACCCATCCAAGTTGTCACTCTATTCCACCAGAGGCAACCAAAGAATAAGTGATCAGCACTTTCACTCACTTGGCCACAAAAGGAGTACAAAATATTAACCTAAAAGCCCTATCCTTCCTTACTAAGTTATCTTTTGTTAATAATCTATTTAATAGAAACTGTCAATTGAACGCCAATAACTTTGTTGGAGTTTTAGCCTTCAATAAATGTTCGAAAACATTTGACCTAATATTGTCCACTTAAGATTTGGAAAAAAAAACCAAGAATAATTTGATATAGTAGAAAAAATCCACAACCATTCATACCTACCTCTAAGCATCAAGCCTACCCTTCACAAGAACAACATAACATAGAAGCAAACTCATCCATTGAATCACTTTCCCAAGAAAAAACATCCCTCCTCCAAGCGGAATTCCAAACCCAACCATTAGACCAAAAGTAACAAACTCAAAATCGTGAATTAACTTGCATATATCCTTAGGCATAACATGAACTGGTGGAAAAAATTCCTTAAATGACCAAGAACCCCACCACACATCCTCCCAAAATGAAGTTTTATTACCACAACCAACCTTATTATATATACAAGACAAAAACCAATCCTCATACCCACCAAAACCTCCTATCCACTTATGTTGAATCCATAAATCTAACGTCTTTAAGATAAGGTGTTCAATCAACTTATATGGTTAGCTTAGCTTGACATTGAAATTCTCTGGGTCATTTCGTGACATCAATAAACTCAAAGCAAGATTTGGTTGAGAATAGTATTTGGGGTGATTGGTGGTTTCATATATGGGGTCCCTTGTATCGAAAGGTACCACTAACAATGTTGAGGCAGAGTACTTCATTGTAGATGATGGACAATGAGGATACAAGTATGAAAAACTGGTGAGTGGACCAATTGCTAGGCATGTTAGACCAAATTCAGCTATTGGTAACATCTTCAAATATTTAAAAGGCAAGTAAATCCCATTTTGAAAATACATGGGAAAAGTAGAAATAAGTAAATGGGATCATAATGAATCTAACACTGCCAAAACCATCACATTTTATATTGAATATACTTATTAATAGATGTGATTTTGAAATCAATAAAAGACATGAATCTGGCAAAGCATGCATTTTAGAAGTCCAGAAAAAGGGGCTAATAATAACAATGACAACATCATTTACACAATATCATGCAAGCTATCAAATATTTGGATTTTTAATTATTATTTTTTAAATAAGAGGCAAAAAGAAGAGAGAATGATTAGCCCAACTTTACACTGAATATAAAATCCACAAGCCCCTTATCACAATAGATAATGGAGAAGTAAAGATGAGGGAAAAAAGTAATAAATAAATACATGGAGGATTCTTTTCTCCCATGCTCATCTTTTCAATTTCTTCAACCCTGTTCTTTACTAGGACTGAAACTGCTCTTGAAAATGTAACACCTACCATCAATTTATTTCCAAATCTTGACAGATTTGTCATGACTGGCAGAAGCAACCATCCCTGTCACTGATGACTGCGCTAGAGCTGATATCACACACTCATGAGCTGGTATTGTCATGCATTTGTTCTCAGCCATGTTCCATAGCTCCAATGACTGTAAAGCATTAATGAATCAAGTGAAAACAAGTTTTAACAATCATGCGATACGCTGCAAAACATGTAACTGAATCATCCACCGCAAATTAACAGGATGGAGTTCCAAATGACATATTAAAAAAATGTGATGGCTTTTTTATATAAAAAAGCAGACATTCAAGTACAACCTAATATTCAGATTTGAGAACTCTGGTTGAAACTAAAGTTGAATCCTATCCGTTGGATTCAAAATTGTTGCTCTAGTCCTATCTAGATTCTAGAGTTGCACTCCACCAATCCGGCTGCAACCATATCCCCCTTAAACTTTCCAGTTGCCATCCTTGATGATCTCTTACTACTTTCACTCTTTCAGGCCTCAAACCTAAATTTCCATGTTTTCACTGAATCATAAGTGTGCATCAGCGAATCATATTTTAACCGTTGTTGGTGATTTCCCTCAAGGTACTTCAGTATTGCAATATTTTTACAGTATTTTTGGAAGATTCCATTATGATAGGAACTGGACCACAAAAGCATACTAATACAGAAATGAATATTAATGGATGTTGACACTGAATTCCTAGGAATTTGAGAACCTGGCCTTTCCCTCACTCTTCTGGTATTAAGAGACATGATTCTCTCCTTACTCTCCGTTCCTCTTAATTCCTCAATGGCCTCTCTCCCTCCATGACTACTGACTCATACTTCTTTACAGTTGACACTTGACATGAATGCCTAACTAAGAATTGACCTAACTAGCTACAGGTGTATAACATATTAAGGGCGCACTTATTTAACTCTTTATTCCCTATACCTATGTTTCCTAGACAGCTTCTCCTCAAGTGGCCAAAACTTGTTGCATGACATGTTCATATTGACATTAAATATGTAACCATCATCCTCACAAACTCCAAAAAATGGCAGGCCTTGGATTTAGTACCTCACAAAAATATCACCCCCCATTCATTCTCAGCATGCACGGCTTTTTATAACATGAACAAAAAATAGGAGAAAGATAATAGTCAACTGAAATTAAAAATAATGCTAATTGAAAGAAGAAGAAATGTTAAAAGGAACCCAGACATACAATTTGATATGTTCAAACATACCTGGTAACCTCCAATAACCAAGAGAGTGGAGTAGCTTGGGTGAAAAACGCAAGAATGAAACATGTTGCCACTGGAACTAAGCTCATGAATGCATTCCCCAGAGGCAACTGACCACACTTTGACAGAGTCTTGACTCATAGATGCCAAGTAATCTCCATTTGTATCCCAACAGACAGAGTGAACATCTGTTGAGTGTCCCTAGAATACATCAAACTCCAATTATTACCGGATATTATGATAAAAAAAATAGTGCTAAAGAATTTTTTCTTTAAATTTCGTGAAGTTTGGTGTCCATGTTTTACACCTGTAATGATTGCATCTGCCTGTCACTTTCAACATCAAAGAGAGAAACAACATTGCTAGCTGCAGCAGCCAAAAGGTGTCCGATCCTTGGCTGAAATCTCACCTGTGCAGATCCTCCCTGCTTGGTTGATTTAATGAAGTTCAGAAGAGATAATAAACAAACCCATCACATCTATATATGATAAATGAATTAGGTAAATTTCCTAAATGACCTTAGAAACACGAGTGCAAGAATATTGACTAATATTCCAGAAGCGAATCTCATTGTTAGCATCACTAGAACAGAAAAGATCATTTTTCTTTGGGTGGAAATCAAGGGACATCACATGTGCAGCATGACCAGTGTATGCCTGCAAAGAAAAGCTTGGCTGCAAAAGTAGAAGTCAAAAGTAAGTCCCTGAAGCATATAAATCAACACTTCATAGTACCCAACAAAATCAACACTTAGAAATAGATACTATCATCTATGACCTATAGCTATACGACTTAACATATGAATTTCATGCAATGGCTCAGCACCCAATGACAAAAGTTCCACCCAAAGTCGAGAAATTGCCCATAAATATATATCATAGTCAAAAGAATTTTTATCCATGATGGTAAAAACGAAAACTTCTAGGAGTCCTAACCATACAACAATAACAACCAAATATTATTCCACTAGGTGGATAATAATTTTTGTTTTAGACTCGGGGTTTGAACATCAATCTTTGAGAAAGGGGGCAGCCACACCACTAAATCATCAACCTAATGCCCACAGAAGGGTTCCAAAATGTAATTCCAATAATAGCAGGGTTTATCCATTACCATACTTCCCAGGTTTGAAATCATTGGTCCGAAAACACACAGGATTGAATGGAAGTTGGGAGTCATAGCTCACACAGTGATCTCTTATTTATAGAATAATAACAAACCATGGAGCTAATCACTAGTTTATAGCATAATTACAACCAACCAAAAAGCTAATCAATAGTTAATTTACAGCAATCGTCATAATAAAAATTATATATATTTACATGTGTTCTAAATATGCTAATATTCTAATAGCTAATTATGCTAATTTTCTAACAATGAGCATATATAGGAGGATCAAGGTTCATAATATTGGACACAGACTCATGGATCATCTTTTGCTCAATATTCTTGAATTTCTTGGAGTTAAGCCAACAGAAACAAGTAATTAAAATCAAGACTTGCATACAATCTCTTTGAACTGTGTAGGTTTGGAAACCTGAGAAAGTAGAAAGTAGATCTTAATCTCATACATGGGGAAGACAAGAAAATTTCGTAATAACAGTTAAAGGAGAATAATAAGGAAAAGGGGGATTTACAGCTGCAGCATCCCAAAGCCGCACGGTTGTATCAAATGAAGATGTTGCCAGCTGAGTTGAATTTGGCCTAAAGCGAACATCAGTGATAATAAGATTGTGCTCCACAGGAGTGATCTCTGTCTGCAGTGTCTCCATGTTCCACAGAACAACCTACCAAAAGGGAAAAGATGAGCATCTGTATCTTTTACAATAAAAGTCTATTTCAGATAAGATCCTAATTTTATACTTTCTTTTCAGGTAAACCGGCATAACATTCTAATGCGTATTTTTATGACAAACATTGCCAATGGTACAGAACTAAAACATGTTATCGTGCATTTCAAACACTAAAACAATGCCCAACACCTATTTTTTCACTGGATGGCAACTGTCTCTGGAATTACATTCTCTGCATTTGTAAAGAACACTAGGTTTGTTCCTCTACTTTACAAAAGCTTTTGGTGGTTCATCTCCAAAGTTTTGACAGCACCAGGGTAGTCAAAATTCATTGATGGTATTTGAACCTTTTCTTTAATTTTATACATTTAGTTGGAACAAATCACAAGAATCTTTACAGTTCTCTTTTGCCTTTAAATATACTCTAGGACAGGGTTTTGTCCTTAGCTTCTCTGGTGGTGGGGGTGGACAACAACCGAGACGAGAAAGGTGTCCGAAAGAAGTCAAGGCAAGAGAGATCATCACAAATCAGAGTTCTGTATTTTTGGGAATTCAACAATGGAATAATAACGAGACAGGTCATGGAGAACAGTACTGCTATGATAGCATTCTGAATTGGAGGGTTTTAAGTAAGGAGCAAAATAAGAATAGAGACTCAAAATAATACAGGGATGATATTGATATGATGTGATGATAATGTGAAGAGATTATTACAAAAGACAACCCCATTGGTCCTATTTAAACTAAAAGTAGAATTCTAGTTCTAATTAAACAAGCAAACAAATAATATACTCTAAAATATTCTGATACGATATAGGTAAAGAAATATTTTCAGATATTCTACAGACAACATTTAATACGATTCTACAGTTCAACAATATTTTCTTTTCTTGCTTTAATTTAACCAATATTCTAACGAATGAAATCGGAGGGGCTTAGAGACTTCGTATAAAGAAATAAACGGGTTACATGGCGTTCATGCAAACTAGTTTTCATGTATAGGCAGTCACTATTTGGTTCTTCTGGTAATAAGTGCTCATGAAATCATTAGGATGGATCCTAAGGCTAAGAAGAAGGGGAAGTAGGATGTGTGGAATCATGTATATTTATGTTTTTATTGATGTCTTTCTGTATCGTATACATTATCTTTCATGATTCGAAAATTGAACGAATGATTCTCAGTATGATTCTCGACTATACTTGGGGATTCTAAGAACAACTAAAGGATGCTATGGTGCACAGTTTAACAACTGTATCCCATGAAAAACAACCCGGGGATTCTAGAGATGCCCAAGAGATGAGCATTACCGGAAAGTTAATAGAAATTTCTTGACCAACAATCAAGCATGTGGAAATTAAGACTGAGACAGGTGTGAATGACAGCCAACAAAGAGATCAACACCACTATAATTCACAGTGGGAAGAATCCCCACCGTTGTGATTCACGGTGGGAAAGGTCACTACCAAATGCCTGCAGCATCTTTGTCATTATTGCCCTCCCCCTCAAATGTCATGTCCAAATTGGAAACCCATAATACTATGAAGGGAAGAAAGCGAAGATAAAGATTAATATAAGAATAAAGGTGGTCCATCCAATGCACGAGGATCCCACTTAGTGAGGCCTAGGGAGGGTAGATGTCTATGTAGCATTACCCCACAAGTAGAGAGGTTGTTTCTAGGGTTTGAACAATGACCTCATGTGACTAAGCAACAGTTTACTGTTGCGCCATGCTCACCCTCTAAAGATTATCATAAGCATATTGGTGAAAAAATTAAAAGGGTTGTCGAAAAGAGAAACATGACAAAACAATAGCGGGTAGAATGAAAACTGGAGTTCTGTTAGACAAAATTGATGCATGGCTAACTTAAAGAAAGGAATCAGGGACAAAAGTATAATCATTGGAATTCCAGATTTTTGGGAACTAGGTAGTAGTATAATAGTGACAATATCAGGCAACATATATCATGTTGAAATTATAGGGTTTATGTAGTGAAGTAGTGATAGAGAGAAATTAGCAAATGAATACCGCTACAGATGATATCAAGTTTTTTTACCAAAGACCCACTTTTGCAACTCGGAAGGAGCAGTAATCAGCAAATTGACGCTCAAGATAAAGGAACAAAAAGGAAAGACACTTAAATGCATAGGATTTTGTCTAGTTTATGATTTAAGGGATGTTCACTAAAAAGTATTGATTAATTAATGCGAGTTCTTTTTCTGAGTTAAATGCTGACTAAAATAAGTAAAAACAATCACATTTTTTGACGAAAATGACTCCATGTCAATTTGTACCAATCATATAAGATCCCTAAGCACGTATAATTTAACCATATTGAACATAAATTGCACCAAGCCAAAAGATAAGTTGAAGGAATAAAACAAAAAACAAGATGTGTGCCTGGTAGGAGCAAGCAGTCATCACATCAATATGAACTGCAGATTGTAGATAATTCATGTGTACCAATGCAAGGAATTTAAAATAAGTATTTAATCTCATAAGTTTATATCATGGAAGAAAAAGGAAACCAATTTAAGCTCTTGAATTTACAATTCACCAGCAGGTATATTTGTTCTGTAATAGTCTTAATTATTTTGAAACTGTTATCTGCTCTAAAGCAGAATACTTAGAATGAAATCCTTTCTACCTTCTTGTCATGTCCAGCACTAGCTAATAATTTACCATCTGAAGAGAAATGACAGCAAACAACTTTGCTGTTGCTCTTGCGTATAGAACCAACTTCACTGAACGAAAAGCCTGAAATAGAAGCAATAGAATCACTAATCCAGCCAATGTGAATAATAAAAATTTATAGAAGCATGAGAACATTAGATTACCTTTTGAAGCATCTGTAGCATGCTCAGACGGGTTTCGTTTCAATGTGCCAAACAAGTCCCTTCCATCACCATCGTCCTGTGAGAGAAATGATTCGACATTATCATCTAAGGAGCCAACATCTCCAAAATGTTCCATGTCATCCTGCAACTACAAGAATGTGAATTATCTTATCAAGTGTCTGAAACTTTAAACAAGAAATCGGCAAACACTATACTGAAACGAAATGAAAAGCTTAAAAGCATATAATGCACAAGTCATGGTTTATGATACAACCCAATGGCTTTATTTGATTCATGTAGCCAACCACATTAAATGGGAAAAGCTTTGTTATTGTCTAGTGCAGGAGATTTTAAATCTCACTCATTGGGAAATCATTAATATTACAGATACATTACCAAAAATAGCAATGTGATTACGGTTTTACTAATTGGTACCTTATGAGAGATATGATTAAGGAACCCAAAAAACAGTCTTCATCGCAAACAAAAAACATTACCTCTTATTCTATTAAATGCACAACTTCCCAATGAAGACTTTTCTTTCTCGGGTTCCTTAACCTTTTCCTTAAGAACAATGGTAAGCAAAACCGATATAATTATAAACCATGTCTGAGAATCAATGATAACAACTGCAGCATACATGATAAATATGACTGGTAAAAAATCCACCATATAAGAATCATGCAAGTAATAAATAGCCCAAAAAGGGCTAGCAATGAACTTAACCAACATGATATTAGTTTGAGACCCATCATTAATTAGTTTGATGAACATGGTTCATGAAATAAATGAACCAAATTTGGGAACATTAAGTAAATGAGTAGAACTTAAGCCAATTACAGCTCAGCTTAGCTTAGATATTATGTTTAAGTGGGTGAGCCTCGGCTCAATAGCAAGTGTGCTGCTTTCTGAGAGGAAGGATACGAGTTCAAATCCTAGAAACAACCTCTTAGCTAGCGTGAATAAGGATGAGCACATCTACCCTCTCCATATTGCCTCGTGACCTCCCTTCGTTAATAGATTCCGAGAAAGAACCTCTTCACTAGCATAAATAAGGATAAGTACATCTACCCTCCCCATATTGCCTCGTGACCTCCCTTCGTTAATAAACTTCATATTTAGAACAGCATAATCTAAATAAATTATGAGAAAAATGATTAGTTAAACTGAGTTATGAACCAAGCTAATTAACCAGGTCCACAAGCTAGCCAAGTACTTTTAGTTCATACTGTCTCATGTTGACATTTTGTTCATGTAATTCAAGCACATGAGCGGGATGAACAAATTTTAAGCTTGGTTCGAACCAAGTTTAAGCTACAATCACTTTGAGTTACGAAATATGGTTCATATTGAACCTGAGTCAATTTTGATCTGGACCATTTATTAAAGTCGTGTTGAACCAAGACCAAGTTAATATAATATGGATCAGCGGCGTGATAACGTTAATATAGAGGGTGTTACTATATGATATGGATCAGCAGTGTGATGATGTTAATATGATAGAGCAATATGGCAACGCTTGATCCATGTAGCCAACCCCATCCAATGGGACTAGGGCTTAGCTGTTTTTTATGTTGAACCAAGTTCAGATCAATTCCACTCGCTTCCAACCCTAATCTTTACCATCAACAATGAAGAATTCTCAAATTGTTTAAATAAAGTACCAAATCATTTGCCAAAAGTGTAAGGAATGTGTAGCCTCATACCACTATTTAATATAGATGGTGGTACTCAACTATTTATTTGCACCAAATGTTTAATTTGCGAACAACATAGTAAGACAAGCAACAAAATATTCAATTTGATTTACCAGCTGGTTTGTGGAGGATGCAAGACCACCTGCCCCATCAGTACCATACATTATCAAACCTTTGGATACACCAGCAACATTTGGCAAGTTACCCGCCATAGAAACCCCTTCGCCAGGAGTGTGAGTCGATGGAGTTGATGGTTGAGAATTAGAAGGTCCAAGTGTATTTCCTGTACCAGTACTGTTGGCAGCTCCCGAAGATGTAGGCCCTCTCCTTTTTCGGTTATTCTATGATATAATTGGGAAAAAGTCATAACATAACAAGAGAAGCATACATGTAAACACTGCTAGGCTATATACTTCCACCAGAAGACAAAATAGAAGTATCTAACACCTATATCATTGTAAATAAACATAAAAGCAGAACCTGTACACGTTGCTGTGGATGCAGAGGATCTTGTTGCTGGGAGGTGGATTGTTGCATCTGTGGTATGTTGATCTGAATAAAACACAAATTACTGTATCAACATAGAAGAAATAAACTGCTTGTTATAAGCCTAAAATGTATTCTTAATGAAAAGTGTCATCAACAAAAGTAATAAGCTACAATACTGTTAAGTACAGATGCATTTAATAGAAGATTCTTTTACTTATCACATGACTAGAGTACATCAGAAAGAAAAAAACTACAGTCTGTCCTCAATGCATCACTCCAGTAGTTAGTGCAAGTGTTCAACCTTTTCTTAATTGAAATTTATGTGAAAACTGAAAACTTTTACCTATTTGAAAAGTATGTGAAACTATATACTGCGTCATTGATTACTCTAAAGAAGAAATAACCTACAGATCATTCATAAACACAGACATACCATTCAAATGACCAGGTCCACATCAGGAAAAAGGCAAAAGGTGAACTCATTGATTCCTTAATCATGCAAATTTGTTCTACAACATAGCTATATTACGTTTGTGTACCGTAGGGCCTGGTGGATATAATAAATGATACCTTAGATGAAGTAGATTGCATTGGAGAGCCTATTGATCCATCATTTGCAATTGGTTGACCATCTTTCACATTCAAACTTCCCCTCGCTAGTCCCCTTAGTCGTTGTGGATCCATATCTCCATACATAGGTGAACTTCCAATATTGCCTTGCGCCTGAACCTGTGCGAGGAGATGCTGCTGCTGTTGTTGTGGCAAAACCTGAAATTGGTTAGGACTCTGAAGGAGAGGCTTTTGAACTTGTGCTCCAAAACCAGGATGAATTTGATCTATGCCCTAGATAATATGATAATTTTGGTTAAACTAGGTATGTACATTAATAGATAACTAAAAGTGAAGTAAAGGCTCATTGCATACTTACAGTTAAAGGCCATCCTTTCAATGTGAGACCACCAACTCCAGGGTTTAATCCTGAAAAGGGAAGAAGAGAGATGACTATGAAATAAGGCAAGATGATTAGCCAAAAAAGTTGTGTAGCAATTGCATGACCATTATAAAATATGAAATTAAAAAAGATCTGGCAGAACTTCATGTAAGTGAATCATGCAGATACCCCAAAATGTAAAATGCAGAATAAACTATATTAGTATATTACTCTCACTAATTAGTACATTTTTGTTGCCTTTTGTATATTATATAATATGTTGGAAATCCAAATTTATTTAAAATCCACAACATTCTTTAAATTGCTGTTCTCCTCAATTGACTCACACCTGCATTTGAGATTCCAGACTTTGACTGCATTGCCCCATGCCCATAAATTGAAGAAGGATCCATAGGCAAGGATCTCTGCATGGTGCCCATGTTGACTTCACTTTTGATCTCCTTCCAAGGAGAGAAACAAAAATCAGCATCCCAAACAAGAGAGAGAGAAGAAAGGAAGAAAGGGGTAGAAGACTAATTACTGAGCGGTACAAGTACGTACGGGGGTTTGTTGAGTTCGAGCCTGGATTTGCTGCAAAGCTGCTGCTACACTCCCTGAATTTCCTTGAACCATCTGCCTGTTTAGGAAAGACAAATTGTAAATATCACGTATAAGACTTCATATATTTCAATTAAATAAAATTTAAAAATAATAATACCCAGGATGATTTGTTGATTTCAAAAGAGCTATTCTAGCATCTACAAGAGGTTGGGATGTCTCTGTCTCCATGGAGTTAGAGTGCTTCATCCGATCCTCATACATTTTTGCAGCTAGAGCACTGGCAGTAGATTGCCCAAGCACTCCTTCTGCGGTGATAGCACTTACAGGACCACCAAGGGGAGGGTGATTAGAATCCCTTCTTTGCATCTGAGCTTGTCGCATGAGTTGCAACTGCTGCATTTGCAGCTGCTGTTCTTTCGCTTTAATATGTTGAGCCTGCAACTCATCAACAAAAAGGGAAACAACTACTCAAAATATCATCTGGAAACTACCATTTCCATGAAGTCAAACTACCAGATGGGAGATACCTCTAAATATGCTGCAGCAGTCTCAGAATGTTTGTCATTCGTCCTCACGATAAAAATATCCCAGAAAACAGACCACCACTCAAAAAGAAAACCTCCAGGAGCATCAATTGCTGCATTTTCAGAAGTCTTAACTATAATCAATTTCTCTCTCAAATACCCTCTAAAAATTCCACCCAGGGGGAGATGTGAATAAAAAATTTATGCAAAATTTGGCATAGCATCAGAATACCTCCAAAACAGACCATTGAGCTGAGATGGGCACTAACTAATCATTTTATAAAATAACAACAAAATCAGTCAAAAAGTACGTAAGAGCATTAAACTACCGCATTAACTATAACTCACCTACAGGATCAGGTGAAACCTTCCCTTCTGTCATGAATGCCTTGGCAGTATTATGCAATTTTTTCTTTACCAAATAATCATAAATGTAAACATCAAGCCTAGCAGGAAAAAAGAAACAAAACAATAGTTACTACTAAATAGGGCCAGATACATGGATCAATCGGCACCATTGACTCTAACAAACATAATCATAAGGCACTCACATCTTATCTGCTTCCCAATTACTCTGCGCCATAATTACTATCACAGTTCCCCGTCAGAAACAAAATTAACTGCAACAATGCACGGAATTCGAACATATATCAAACATTAACAAATTAAATTCATAAAATTCTAAAATAAAACAATTAAAAAGAGAGATAGTTTAGCTGCATCAATAAAATCTAATAAATCAACCTCAAATTGCGAGAAACTGATGGATCAGAATCCTGCATTACCAATCCAACACTGCATGCGATGAACCGATCTCAAATTCAGAAATCATTGATAAAAAAATGAACGATCGATTAACAGTGAGGAAAAACTAGAACAAAGCAAATGAAATGAATTACGTGAAATTGGAACCTGCTATCAGTGAATCAGTGAGAGAGAAACGGAATTAGGGTTCACGATGCAGTAACAGTTTGAGGGAACTAAGTGAAGAGTTCGAATTGGTTTCCAACAGTGTTTGTAATAATAAGAAGAAGAAAGAAAGATACTGTTTGAAATGACAGATTCCGAACCGGTGGCTCGATGAGTAACCGAAGCTGGAGAAGAAGAGGTTCGGGTCGAGGTGGCAAGTAGCATGCGTTTCACTGAGGTTCCGTTACTTCTAGTTAACGTACAGTTTAGAATAACTCGATCTATGTCCTTTTGGATACCACTGTTGAACTCGTTAACTGACACGTGTACTGTTCACATAAAAGCTAGTAAGCTATATAATTTGATTAAATTTAATAGATTTTTTATTTCAAATTAATAAACATATATTCTCCTGAAAGTTTTCCTACTTAATATTGAATATTTCTTTATTTGTAGGAGACTGAAATATTTACATTAAATACTTACTTTATAATTTTTATGTGGATTTATTTAAAGGATATAGGAGCATTATTACTCAAAAAATACTTATTTTTAGTATATAAAAAAATTAAGTTTTGAGTATTTACAACGTAGTTTTGGTTTTATTTTGTTGTTTCTGGTTAGGTGAAATTTGTTAATCCTTAATGTGGCACCCAGATAATTCAAATAAACTCAAGGAAAAATTGATTAGTTCAAAGTTTATTGTCCTTTAAATATTTTTCCTCTACACCAGAAAAACATCAAGGAATATATGGTATAATATATA
Source organism: Lupinus angustifolius (assembly GCF_001865875.1). Lineage (NCBI taxonomy): Eukaryota > Viridiplantae > Streptophyta > Magnoliopsida > Fabales > Fabaceae > Lupinus > Lupinus angustifolius. The sequence continues at coordinate 11,536,472 of NC_032015.1, read as the reverse complement.
TTAATCCAACTTATCCTTTTGCTTGTAAAATACATTCAAGAGATGACTAACAACTTCTCTAGAGTGCAAGGTACTCAAAATCTCAATCCTACTTATTATTGAATTTGTCAACACAGATAACATCTTCATGACCTGTGCAGCAATTATAGAGATGAATCAGGAATTGCAATCATCCTAGAACAGCACCTTTTCAACATTGATCAAATCAAAGGGGTTTCAATTATAGAAACTATGGTGAAGTATAATTTATGACTTAGCCAAAATCTCAGGTTAATTAGTCATGATATGGTATTAAAAAATTATACCTGCTGATGTTTTCACTAAACCAAAAGGATTACAAATTTACAAGGGTTGAGTGAGATAAATAAGAGCTTGGCGAGATTGTTTGATAAGTGAAGAAAGTTCAAAGGAGTGTGTTATTTTGGCTGCTCACCAGTAATCCTTACAAGTACAAGTACCATTTTTAAAACAATGAAACCTATTCCGATCACGCACCACAATTTCTCGATTTTCTATGGCGGATAGTAGTTTAAAAGCAACATGACAATCCTCACATACGCGAAGATTCTTCATTATCCTAACTGTCATTCCAGGTTTGGTGTTTATCAACCCAAAGACAAGTGCTAGCTTCTCACTGTGGCGAAAGAGGAACTTCTCCTTCTCTTTATCTTCCACATCAAGAAGAACAACTGAAGTATTTGGCACATACCCTTTGCCCTTCATCTTCACCAGTAGTTTCTCCCACCTCTCAAATATCTTCTCTGCTTGAGGATGAGTCTCATCACCAGCTTCAAACTCATGAACCTGCCCATCGATTGCTATTGAACTGCATCCGGGTGTTTTCTTCACCCCTCTACTTTTCATCAACTTTCTAACTTTTGTTACTTCTTCCCATTTTCCGGCTTCTGCATAAACATTTGATAGAACCACATAGTATCCATCATTGAGTGGATCCAACTCAGAGATATGTCTCATGGCTTCTTCGGCCAACACGATGTTCTTATGAAGTCTGCATCCACCAAGCAGAGTTCCCCAAATGACTCCATTAGGTGACGTTGGCATGTTCACTATAACCTCATGAGCCTCTTCCAATAGCCCTGCACGACTAAGCAGGTCAACCAAACAACCATAATGCTCAATTGTAGGCACTATTCCATAATCTCTAGTCATAATAGCGAAGAACTCGCGACCCTTGTCAACCAACCCCATGTGACTACATGCATGGAGGAGCCCAACAAAAGTGACATGATTGGGTTCGACACCACATCTAATCATCTCATCATACAGCTCCAAAGCCTTCTCTCCTTGCCCATGCATTGCAAACCCTGCAATCATGCTCGACCACGACACAACAGTTCGTTCTTCTATTGCATGAAAAACTCTATAACCCTCCTCCAAACACCCACACTTAACATACATATCAATCAAAGTGTTGGAAAGAAGAACATTCCTTCGAAACCCTTCTGCATCTGCCGCTGCGTAGCGATGGTAAACTCTTTTCCCAAACTCCAAGTCACCCAATTCAGCACAAGCAGCAAGAACAGCCACAACAGTCACCTCATTAGGCCTCAACCCTTCCCTCTCCATCTCCAAGAACAAATCAACAGCTTCCCTCGGCCTCCCACGCTGCACAAACCCAGAAATCATTGTGGTCCACGACCTCACATTCCTTTCTGGCATGGAAGAAAACAACCTATAAGCATCACCAACATGACCCGCTTTAATAAACCCAGTCAACATTATGTTCCAAGTCACAACATCTCTCAAAATCATTTTATCAAACACCAACCGTGCATCACTCATTCTCCCACAAACCACATAAACATGAACAACCATGTTTTGCAAAACCAAATTCCTCCTCAAAAGGCCGAGTTTTTCCACATACCCATGAATCGTTTTAGCATTTCTAACATCCAACAACAAGGTACAAGCCTTGAGCACAAATGAAAAAGAAAACTGGTCAGGGTAAATACCCATTTGAAGAAGCCGAATAAACAATAACAGGGCATGTTGAGGGGTATCCTGAGATAACGTTTTGAGGCAAGTGTTCCATATAAAGAGTGGTTGTTCATGTGAGCGTTGAAGGATTTGATGGGCGTAAGGGAAACTTGGAGTGAGGGCACAGATAAGGGCAACACGAGGAAGAGGGAGAGAGGCATTGTGGTGGGTTTTGATGAGAAGAGCGTGTGCTTGTTTAAGCTCAAATGGGGTGTTGAAGTTTGTGATGAGATCTGGTGTTGGTTGTTGTTGTTGTTGTTTTGGTCTGTGGTGAATGGGTATTTGGGGTGGGAGTGTGAGAGTGGAGCACACCATCTCTCACTGTTGATGCGGTTGAATAGGAATGTGGTGTGGATGACTATGATGGTGAGGGAACTTCATGAAGGGGAAAAGATAAAATGGCAACCCAGATAAGGTTTAGATTCTCCATAACACTACACTAGACATATTTAATTATGTTAATATTTAGATTATGCTATTTTAATATAACTAAAATTATTGTATCTTAAGTTTAAAAAATAGACAAAGAAATGTGATTTTCCTATACTTTGCTAGCTTAGTGTTTATGACTCTTTACTAACTAACTTTCTCACTTTCACGAGATATGTGTCAACATATCCTATGTGTTTTTGTTTTAATTCACCTTCAAGATCTTCTCTACAATTTTACAGACAGCTGCAACTCTATTCTTTTATGGCATTATTTGGGTTTTAATAATTGGGGCTTTTGGGATATTTAGTTTTTCCTACCTTGGCTGGTTGGTAGTGCCAAAACTAAGAATGGAAGACTCTTTTTGGTCGGAATTTGGTAGGCTTTGGCTTGGCGTAACTAGGGATGGCTACGGGGCGGAACAGACATAGGTAGTGCTTTCTTGTACCCATACTCCCACTTATAAGCTATTTTTACGGATACTCGTTGCGGGTATTCTAGTAGTACCTATAGGGCGGGTATTTTTGCCATCCCTAGGCGTAACAATACTCTTTTTGGTAATGCTACATGGGACATATCATTGGTCTCCAAAAATGTCCATCATAACTCAGATTGGTACTCCAAGGATGTGTTTTCGACTGAAGTCGCCTTAACTAATACTCATTGATGTCATCCTAAGGCTAGTTGGGTGAAGCTAAATGTTGATGACAATTGTCTTATTTGTGATCATACTATTGGAGGCGGAGGAGCTATCCGCAATCATGACAGACTTTGGTTATCTGATTTTTCTACTAAGTTTGGATCTGGATCTCTCATCTTGAATGAGTTAATTGTTATGGAGTATGGTCTTTTGCTAGCTTGGGACAATGGCTATAAGGCTATTATTCTAGAGAATAATTTTCTTGATGCAATCCACATGGTCACTGAGAAAATTCAGACTCGTCTAAACTTGTTGGGACATATTCTTCAAAAAATCTCCAAGTTGCTTAGCAGAATTGGGAAGTAAGTGTGTAACATACCTTTAAATAAACAGACATATTGGTTGATTACTTAACTAAAATGAGTTTGAATCAAAATGTCCCTTCAATTTCTTGGGACATGCTATCTCAGAAGCATTCAACATTATGCACTTAGATCTTGTTTCCAATCTTTTAGTTTTTATTTCTTTTCCATTGTACCAAAAAATAAGCCCTTATGTCATAGATCATACCACACTTTTAAAACGTCATAGTTGTGCCTTATAATTTTTCAAACATGTAAATAGAATACTAAAAAGGCATTAGTCTAATAATGTAAAGCTTATTAGATCATTAGAAATATCAAAATGACAATAATTCGATTCTTAGGAGTGACATTTCTTACGAGGGATAATCACATATCTCGAAAAGAATTATTTTCTTATCCTATAATAAGGGGATATCTTTTGTAATACCAAAAAACATATAAGTAAACTAGACATAAATATTATATATTATACAATACGTGTGTTTAAAGTAAAACCTAGTGTGACCTATTTTCACCTTATTATGTAGTCTTAATTAGACAACTTTCTTAAATATCTCTTTCCTTTACCAATTATTAGAGATTAAAGAAAGGATTGAATACAAAGTCCTCCTTTGGCTTGTTTTCACCACAGATACCATTAGGGATGGCAAAAAATCCGTACCCGTACGGGCACGGGTATGTGTCACAAACGAATATCTGCGGGTATTATAAACAGGTTTTTAAAAATACACATAGTACATATGGGCGGGTACGAGTATTATGGTACCCGTACCCGCGGGTACCTGTTATTTATATGGTTAATATATTATATTTAATTAAAATAAAAAATACATTATTCTAATATTTATTACACTATGTATATTTTTTCCATTTACTTTGTTTACATATTTTATTGAGTTTGGTGGTGAAATATCCTACAAATATTATTACATGTGTAGAAGCACACATGCTTTACAAAGAAAATATATACTTTTTGTTAAAGAAATAAGAACAAAAAATCACACAAATAGAAAAAACCAATAAATTTAGCATTTTTGCCAAATATTCAATCAAAATGTACAAAAATAATTAAGTTTCATCTTATTTGAAACACAATAGAAGTAAAAATTTAAAAAAATATTTATAATAGAGGAAACCCGCGGGAACCCTTGTACCCGTGGGTACCCAGAAATACCCGTAAAATACCCACACATGGGTACCCGTACGGGTACGAGTGGGTATGGATATTACTCTTCTATTTTAAAATGGGTAGCGGATAGTTACTACCCGTGCCCGCTCATGCCTGTTGCCATCCCTAGATACCACCACAACGACCCATTTATCATGCTGACCACTAGTACCACCTACAAAACTTTAGATACCATTCCATAAACCACAATCCTTTTGGACACACAGATTACAAATATGGACCCATATTGAATAGTCTTACTTAGAAGGTTGAATCTCTTTCAAAAACTGAACTTAGCTTTAGTGGGGAAAAGTAAATACAAGAAAGAAAGAGAGAATAAAATGAAGTTTTTGACATGTATTCTATAAACACTAGAACATGAATGTGACAACATATGTATGCAATAAATGGTCACGAAGGTAATAAATAGTTGATGTAGCTCATTTCGAGTTTGCAATGGAATGAAGAGTGGGTGGCCAACAATGGAAAACAACTAGTCAACAATGGGGTAGAATGGCGGCTGGACGATGATGAAGCAATGAATGATGGTTGTGCCTTCTGGGTGGGTGGTGGTCGAGGGTCAAAAGGGGTGAGTAAAATTAGAGTTAGTAATTTGGGATACATGATTCCATAGGGTAAGGCGACACTGGATCTTAAAGTCGATGATTCGATTGTTGAGAGCGACATTTGTTAAGTATATAATTCTATGGTGTAAGGCGATACTGGATCCTAAAGTTGAGGTTTCGATTTTTGAGAACAACATTTGTTGGGAGGGGGAGACATAACTCCAAGAGGGATCCATTCCTTATAAAAAAAGATGAAAATAGTACCAAAAAAACATGACTCATACGTGTTAATATTTTTGTGGTGTGTGAAAATTGAACCTTTAACCTCATTATTACTTCACTCCCAAAGTCCTCCATCCTTACCATTTAACTAACAATGTTACCTCAATTGAAAAATGTTAAGCTAAACTTCTTGGCACATCATTATCTTGAGTCTCACTTCTCTCCTATACTAGAGAGGCCAGTACTAATGGGAGATTATGTCATGTGTCTAAAAATAAATCAATGGTCTAGATTTAAAATCAATATTTAATTTAATTCTAAAAAATCACAAAAAGTAAAGCAAATACATAAACTAGATGAAGGAAGAGGGATAAAATCTTTTCACCATTGCATTCATTCCTTAGGCGTTGATGTTGCACAGCCACCTTCACATCCCTTCCCTTCTCACCACTAGGGGTGGCAATATGGGCTTGGCCCGATGGGCCAGCCTGTTCGGATAGCTATTTTTGCAGGCCGGGCTGAGGATTTTAGCCCAAAAACCCATATTCAGCCCGTTTTAGTAGCCCATTTTTAGATGAGCCAAGGAGGGCCGGACCATTGTTAAAAAATAAAAATATTAAAGTGTGTGACACTGTGCTGTGCGTGGTTTATATAAAAAAAATAAAATCTAATATTTAAAAATTGAAATTTATGACTTAGAAGTTTTATTGTGAACTAATAGTCTAAAAGTTTAAGGCTATGTTGGTTTCTTCTTTAGAATTTACAAGTTTTAAACTAAGATGTTATGTTGTTATTGTAATATTATAAACTTATGTTTGTGATTTTTTGTTTTAAAAGACATTTATCAAGTTTGTTGATTATTTTTTATCTAAAAGCTTTAATTATGTATATTTTATAGGGGGAAAACGGGTCAACCCGTCAGCCTGTCAGCTCTGCAAAATATGGGTCGGGCTGACATTTTGAGCCCTTTTAACAATACGGGTCGGGCCGGGTCAGCCCTCATTTTGACAGGCCAAAGGCAGGCTGGGCCGGGCCGGCCCATATTGCCACCCCTACTCACCACCACTTCTTCTCTGACGAGTCATCACCTCATCTATATTCACTGTTATGATAAGTAATAGAAGCTTTGTAGTCATTTTCTCAAACACATACCTCACTTTTATTAAACCATTTTGTCAAACATATAGTGCACACAAGAAAACATGTGCACTTAACAATTTGAAATATATGCAAAACAATCAAGTGATTATAGTGAATATGGAGGAGATAGTGACTCGCGAGAGAAGTAGTGGTGGTGAGAAGGGATGTGGAGGTGGCTTTGCAACAATGACGCCTAAGGAATGAATGTAAGGATGAAAATGTTTTCTCCCTCTTCTTTCATCCGATTTCTATGTTTGATTTATTTTTGTAATTTTTTTAAAATTAAATTAAATATCAATTTTAAATTAGACCGTTGATTTTTTAGACACATAGTATCATCTCCTCCTGGTACTAGAGCCGGACTCCATTATCTTACTATGACTAACCATATTTTTCATCCTCCACCAAAGTGGTCAACGCTTATGATGCTTATCCTTGATCAAGTCAAATCAAAATGACCAACAATTTATATTATAATATTTTTATCTCTAAATTTCTTCACTTATCCAATAAGCTCCAACATGCATGATTTATTGAAATAATTTTGTCAACTAGTAAACATTTATATATATTCATTATATCATTTGTATTATTTTTATTGCAGACTTTATAATAATAAATAATAAAGTGAGAGTGTATAAAACTCATCTATTGATGAAATAATTTTGTCAACTAGTAAACATTTATATATATTCATTATATCATTTGTATTATTTTTATTGCAGACTTTATAATAATAAATAATAAAGTGAGAGTGTATAAAACTCATCTATTGATGCGTTTATATTTTTTCTTAAAAAAAATAGCAATGCAAAGGAAAAAAATAAGAAAATGAAATGAATATTTTTAAATTAAAAGTTGTCTAAATGCAAATTAATAAAATAGACTCTTGAGCTTGATGTGTAGCAGTGAAATTGAAGGTTGGTGTTTGCGGCCATGGCTATGCAACGGTGGTAGCATATGGAAGAAGATTTACGTACATTCTCATTCCTCTTTCAAACCTCATAAGTGTTTTCATTAACCTTCAATTTTAATTTTTCAAAAAACCAAATCACTCTGTAACTGTTATGGACCCTCCACCTCAATTTCCCTTAGATTCTCAAGAAAACCCTAACCCTAACCCTAATCCTTTATTGGATCCGGATCCCGATTCAATTTCAATTTGGGACCAGAATCCGAACCCGAATCCGAACCCCACCTTGGATCACTATCTCCCTTTCTCAGTTCCTAAGAAGAGGAGACGCGGTAGGTCCCAACGCATTCCGGCGTCGTTTCGTGTCCCTCTTAACTTCAATGCTTCTTCTTTCAGCAGCAATAACGATCTTCCTTCTGTTGTTTCGGCCCGAAACCCTTCTTCATTGGTGCAATCTTCTAAGGGACCCGATGTTAGTGATGAGATCATTGTGATCAACAAAGAAGCGAAAACTGAGGCTTTGATCGCTCTCACGGCTGGTTTCCCTGCTGATTCGCTGACCGAGGAAGAAATCGAAGGCGGGGTTATCCCTGTTATTGGAGGGATAGAGCAGGTGAATTACACTCTTATTAGGAATCACATTATTGCTAGGTGGCGTGAGAATGTGTCTAATTGGGTTACTAAGGAAATGTTCATTGGTTATATACCTCAGCATTATCATACCCTTTTGGATTCTGCTTATAATTATCTTGTTTCTCATGGGTATATTAATTTTGGGGTTGCTCCCCTTATTAAGGAAAGGATTCCGGCTGAGCCGAGCAAGCCCGGTGTGATTGTAATTGGTGCTGGCCTTGCTGGGTTGGCTGCTGCGCGGCAGCTGATGCGGTTTGGGTTTAAAGTGACGGTTTTGGAGGGGAGGAAACGTGCTGGCGGACGGGTTTATACGAAGAAAATGGAGGGAGGGAATAGGTTGTGTGCTGCTGCTGATTTAGGTGGTAGTGTTTTGACAGGTACACTAGGGAATCCTCTTGGGATTGTGGCTCGGCAGTTAGGTGAGATGCTTTATAAGGTGAGAGACAGGTGTCCGCTTTATAGTCTCGATGGAAAGCCAGTTGACCCTGATATGGATATGAAGGTGGAATCAGCTTTTAACCGTTTGCTAGACAAGGCGAGCAGGCTTAGGCAGTTGATGGGGGAGGTCTCTGTTGATGTGTCGCTTGGTGCAGCACTAGAAACATTCAGGCAGCTCTATACCCATGCAGTGAATGATGAAGAGATAAACTTGTTCAATTGGCATCTTGCAAATTTGGAGTATGCAAATGCTGGTTTACTATCAAATCTTTCACTTGCATTTTGGGACCAAGATGATCCATATGATATGGGAGGGGATCATTGCTTTTTGCCGGGAGGAAATGGAAAATTGGTTCAAGCTTTGTCTGAGAATGTTCCTATCTTATATGAGAAAACTGTACATACTATAAGGTATGGTAGTGATGGAGTGCAGGTCATTGCAGGAAGTCAGGTCTTTGAGGGTGACATGGCAGTGTGCACTGTTCCGTTAGGTGTATTAAAGAAAGGCTCTATCAAATTTATACCAGAGTTGCCTCAAAGAAAACTTGACGGAATAAAAAGATTGGGTTTTGGTCTACTGAATAAGGTTGCTATGCTTTTTCCCCATGTGTTTTGGGAGATGGATCTTGACACATTTGGCCATCTTTCTGATGATCCAAGTAGTCGTGGGGAGTTTTTTCTGTTTTACAATTATGCAACAGTTGCTGGTGGTCCCCTGTTGATTGCTTTAGTAGCTGGGGAAGCTGCACATAAGTTTGAGAGCATGCCCCCGACGGATGCAGTTACACAGGTTATTCAAATTCTAAAGGGTAATCTTTCTTTATATGAAAAGAGCGACTTAGATATTTTCTTTCCCATCCTAAATCAGCTAATAAATTTACTAAATAAGAATGTACCAAAAGAATATTTTAGAAGATAAGGATTTGAAAGTCTACTAGCAAATATATCAGATAGTTTGCATGATTTCATCAATTACCTAACATGTGTCTTGGGCTATAAATTTCTTTCTGAATATATCAAAGTTAAGCGGTTTTATTTTTGTTGCACTTAATATCCTGTGAATTACTAGTCAGATGGTACATGTATTTTGAAATTGCACCAGATATTTCTTTTTTTTTTTATTAGCAATGAAAATATTATTAATCAAGAGATAAAGAAATTAGGAGAACAAGTGGTACTCCTATCCACATAATCTCTAAATTAATAAAGTGAGAGACAATTTGATGGGTACTCCTATCCACATAATCTCTAATTAATAAAGTGAGAGACAATTTGATGGGTACTCCTATGCACCAGATATTTCTTAATGCTATCTTTTCAGCAGTAATCTTTTTGAGTCATCACTTGAAAATATTCTGAATCAAGTTTTTATCGCTGAACTTCAGTTTAATGAAACAAGTCATAAATTTCTCAAAATTGATTGCTTTTTATTCAGTAGATATTTATGAAGCTAAATGCTTTATCTGTGTGCAGGCATTTATGAACCAAAAGGAATCAATGTTCCTGAACCTATTCAGACTGTCTGTACTAGATGGGCTAGTGATCCCTTCTGCTTTGGTTCTTACTCTAATGTCGCTGTTGGAGCTTCAGGCGATGATTATGATATTTTAGCAGAAAGTGTGGGAGATGGTAGACTTTTCTTTGCTGGAGAGGCAACCACTAGGCGCTATCCTGCTACTATGCACGGGGCTTTTCTGAGTGGTCTCAGGGAAGCTGCAAATATGGCCCACTATGCTAATATTAGATCCCTGAGAATGAAGGTTGATAGGACCCCTTCAAATGCTTATTCGTCCGCTTCTCTCCTTGCTGATTTATTTAGAGAACCTGATATAGAATTTGGGAGCTTTTCTGTCATTCTTGATCCGAAGAATGCAGATCCTAAGTCACCAGCAATCTTGAGGGTAACATTTGGTGAGCCTAAAAAGAAGAGTCATGACATTGCAAAGCATGACCAACACTCAAACAAATTACTTTTTCAGCAGCTTCAATCACATTTTAACCAACAACAGCAGCTTCATGTTTACACCCTACTATCGAGGCAACAGGTTCTTGATCTAAGAGAGGTAAGAGGTGGCGATGAGATGAGATTGAATCACCTTTGTGAAAAGCTAGGAGTCAAGCTGGTGGGAAGGAAAGGGTTGGGGCCAAGTGCTGATTCTGTCGTTGCTTCCATTAAAGCTGAGAGGGGCAATCGCAAACCTGTTTCAACTTCCGTGTCTATTAAACCAGGTAGGCGACATGAAATATTATTTGGTCTTGTTTCTTTGCTTCTCATTTTTTTAGTTCTCTTTTATTTATGCGTTACTTGCTAGAGTAATTTAAATTATATTTTACATTGTTTATAAAAGGGATGTCAAAGCTGAAGGCTGGCATTATGAAGCGGAAATTGATAAGGTTTGAGCAGCGATTCTCGATATTTATAAGTTTTTCATCATCTTAAATACCATTATTCCATTTGATATGAAAGTATAACTTTTTTATGCCAACTCAGAAAGGCAAAAGTGGTGAAGAAAAGCAATGGCCCCATCCTCCATGCTGACATGAATGGGGGGAGTGCTGCCAAAGTACCAGAAGAGACTCGGATAACAGATCAAGTGCTTCCTGATGTGCTAGTTTCAGGTATTTTTAAAATAAAGAATAGATTTTGATAATCAATGTCACCTTTCACATTGTCTCTCAAGCTATGTTGATTCTTAATTGTCATATAATGTGTGTTTGGATATCAGTTTTCATTTTTTAAGGTTTCTAAGATCCCATAATTCCCCATTTTATGAAAGGCTATTTTTGGAAAGATAAAGTAATCTTCTCATTATATGTTTAGAGGATGAGCCTCAGACAACAGTAAGGCCGCTGCTTAGTGACCAAGAGGTCATGTTTGTAAATCCTGAAAACAACCTCCCCACTTGCAAGGATAAGGTTGTGTACATCTACCTCTTCAAACCCTACTAGGCTGCCCTTTTATATTTTATGAGATTTTCCCTATGATACATAGTAAAGGCCTACATGGCCTCATGGTATCAAGCAGAATACATCCTGTCCCTCTTTTCGTTTTATTCTGCTGGTTTGCTTTATCATTAAATGATGAGGTTGGTTGGGCAGGGCACCCTTGTGACCCCTCACCCTTCCCTCTACAAAGATGTAATATAGGAGTTTATGGTAGCCTGGTAGAAACATGGTTACTGGGTAGCAGGTCTATTTTCTCAAATCTTAAAAGGCAATATGTGGAATTGTGGATGAATAGTGAATTAGTATATTATGTTGAAGTTAAAGCTCAACAGACCCCTCCCGTATACAACCAGCCAGCAGTTTACCAAAAATGGTCCCACGTACCAAAACTTAGCAGAATATTAACTTCAAATTTTCTAGAGTTCATGTTTTAAATATTTTATTCTATTTATTGAGTTTTTTTTTTGTGTTGTTATGCAGTTTGTCTGTGTGAAATGTAATACTAACTTATAAAATATTTATAGGGAAAAATCAAAATGACTTGTCAAATCCATGAGTGAATGGCCTTTCTCCTACTAAAAGGTGAGGAATACCAAACTAATATTTTTTTGTATTAGATAGTGTGCAGTATATTTATAAGAAGAGAATTATGCTATTCAATGGGAATTTTGGATATATGATTTTACTTTTGATAAACAAAATTTTCATATTTAATTACAGAAAGGCTTCAGAGTTTGGATGCCATTCAACTTGTTCTCTCTGAGTGCTTCTTTGGATCATCCTCAGTAGGATATGAACAATGTTTGTTGAATTTTTTTGTAAGAAATGCATTTAGTTTTTCGTAAACATATTCTGTAAATAAATATATTATCAGCATACAATTAGATCCAAGATCCTGATCATAATGCTACATTGGCCGTGGAAATAAGCACTGTGGCAAAGATAGCTTTCTCCCTGACTTCATATTCCCATTAAGGCACCAGCTGTTCACCAAATTTCGTACATCAGCCTTCAGGTATATGTTTTCTTTGGTTATAATATGAATTTATGTACCCTTTTCTGGATCATACTAGGTGCATTATTAATAAATGGAAGATGTTCTCTTGCTTGCAAATACCTTAGTTGCTGATGTTGGCTTGATGCTTCACACTGGCTTTGTACTATATCTATTCTATATCCAGGTAACAGAAAATTGATGTTGCCTTGTCTACACTCTACACGCACCTACCATGGATGCCAAAAATGGTTGGATATGCTGGCCACGGAAGAGATGAACTACTGAATAGGGTACCTGAAAGAATTGTGATAGCTCTCATCATGCACATTTCTCTTGCAGATTGAGAAGGGCCATTGTCCTTTTAGGTGGAGTGCTACATTTAAGTCAGGAAAAAGGAAATAGTTTTGGTTAAGACTGTGGACTTGGAATTGTGCTTCTTGCACTCAAGTTTTATAGGACATGAAACGACACAGTAACTTGTATTATATATGAAAATCATGTTCCCTTAACTTTTCTTAAGCACCTGTATTAGTTTTTGTGCAAGTTAAAGTGCAAAACCTGTTTTGGTACCAAAAATAAGGTGTTGAGTACTGATTTTGTACAACGTTGGGATTCACTTGGGTATAATGGGATTGAGTACTGATTTTTGCATAATCTTCTGTTGTTGAGGCATTCTCTAATGTCATCTTGCTCATAGATAAATATTAACATTTCTCTAAACTGAGGTTAATTTTTATTGATGGTAATGCCTTTGTAAAATACCATGATGTCAAATTCTGTGTAACTGGGCAAGGTTTGCCATCAAATTCTAGTGAGGTTATATAAAGTGATGTTTTTGCGAAATATGGCAAATAAAATCCAATGTCTAGTATCATTATATCCTTCCATCACTTTCTCGAAAAGCCAATGCGAAGGATAACAACTACTTGAGCATGAGATGGGGTTGACCATTGTATATGCTAATTGTAGTACTCGATATGTTTCAAGAATTCTGAATGAAGTAGACAGTGTCAACATCTTTGGTCTTCTTTAATGGCATGTATTGACAAAAATAATCACATACCAGTTAGTTCATCAAAGTTAATATTCAGTTCTATTCTATTTGGGAACATAATCAACTATAATATAAATTATAAAACACTTCATTATAGTAAAACTAGGCATTATATAAATCAAGCATTAAAAATACTTTCCAATTCTTATTTATCTATTTTGCTCTCTTTGTAAAAATACACAAAGCTCCCACCTAATAGATCTTAGGAGGTTAATTTTGTTCTCTTGGTAGACACCAGCAAATCAATATTGAGGTTCTAGTCAAAAGGAACTCTGGAGATGTTAAAAATCCCATACAATATGATGATTTCTTAAAGTACATGGACAGCATCACAAGTTATTTTATTTTGTAACAGCAATAGATATTACACAACCATATATACAGGCTGTATCCAAATGCAACCAAGCTATAGAGCCTTTTATCGTCACCTGCCCTGGCTATTATCGACATCGTTGCTAGTTCCTCCGAGCCACTCCTCTAGCTTAGCTTCTTTATTAGCTTTGAAGTCTTCATACTTCTCTGATAATGACAATAACTTATTCCCAAGATTACTAATATCACTCTGTTCAGATTGAGATAAATCTTCAACCTCGCTTGATGGCGGCAGCTCGTTGGTTTCCACACTGTGTAGAGATGGAATGCTTGCAGATGCAGCTGATGATGGTAGATTATTGTAAAGCGGTGGCTTTTCAGTCATAGAATCCACTGATCCTGTCGAATCAACTTGTGGTGACTTCAGATTGCCATCATTCTGTTTCGAAAACTTGAAAACACTTGAAAAATAGTTACCCCTTTTTTCACTGACCTCCTGTGCATAAACTGAAGTGTTTCCCCAAAGACTAGCTTTTGGTCTCTGAAAATTTGATGAAGACCGATTGATTAACCCTCTTTTTGGTTGCTTTGTCGTCATAGTTACCAGAGATTTTTTAATGTCCCCAATCATCTCATCAGCTATGGGGAATCCACATTCTTTCATTGATTTAACCATTGTGACAGAGTCCTCCAAATCTTCCATGTGCAAACTTGTTTCATGCGACTTATCCACAACACTGTTCTTAAGTTTGACGACATTGGGAACTGCATTTTGCGTATGCTGTTGGATATAGAAAAGTCCAACAGATGGCTCATTAGCCACATATTTAATCATCTCGGCTAAGCAGTCACTTATCTCCACAAAACCATCAACAGTGGAGAATCCATGCATCTTCCAAAAGGGAAATTAATGTTCATCACTGACATTGTGGAAGAAAGAAATCAGACAAATTAAGTTATACCGGGGGAAAACAAAGGAGAGTAACAAGTCCAATAAACATTTGCTGATGTAATGGGCTAATTTACACAGTTACTGGATTAAGTTGATGCATTTCATTCCTTGTATGTCCTAAATCCTAGATTGTTGCAGCAGATTAACAGCTTCAATAAAGTGGATCACATTATATATATGAATAAATTAGATTTGATGTACATATTGGAAAGAAACATGCTTGCACATCTTTCTACTTTGGATATGCTGCATCAGACACTACTGTAGTATTCTCTTCAAAGCTAGTTAATATTTGCAATTTGACAGTTCATCTATTGTAGGAATGGAATTTAAACTGGAAGGACTCCACATTACACAAAATGATTTAAAATAATGCAGACACAATTGTAGAGAGTTCCAGAGTTTGCTGTTATCATAATCAGATTTGAGTTATGAAAACAGTTAACGTTGCCTTATCCATAAAAAATAGTTAAGGATTTGGAATCAAAGGGCCTTTTATTATTGTTAAATCTGTGATCCAGGCTAACGAGAAGAAGTTTACATGAGATTAAAAGGTCATTGAATTCGGTACTCACACATAGTATCAATTAAAGGCTAATTCACCACCAAATCAGACATAATATCAATCATTAATAGCTGGGCTAGTGAAAAACTGAAAACTCAAGATAGAGAGAGGAGTATGGTGGATATAAATTACATGAGGGTGGATGAGAAGGTACTTTACATTCAATGTGACATGATATTGTTACTGTGCCATTCAACGGCAGAATCTAACATTACACAGTGCTAGAGCGAGATCTTCTTCTCAACCACACTGAACTTCAACTCTCTTAATATGACAACACATTGTGAATTGCACCACAGCACCACCCACTCCTGTACCTTCCTATGATCTACACAGAGCTAAGTTTCAAGAATAGAGCAAAACAAAGTTCAGATCATAACTGGAGTTCATCAATCCTCACTCACAATTGGCAAACATCTTTTTGTTATTTGTGCAGTAGAAATGGTTCACAAAATTTAGAAGCAACTATAATGAATTGATTCAGAAGGGGATTAGGGTCATTTCAGAAATGGAGGTAATAAGTTCCGAAAACTGGTAATTAGTAATAGTTATGCTCAGACTAGGGTCATTTCAGAAATTGACACTTGCATTGCCTCCTTACCAAAAGAAGGAACAAGTTTTCCAGCCGTTTCTCCCATTATGACCATTAATGATTTCTCTACTAGATAGTTATTGGAAGAATCAACAATGTTTATCAATTATGATCAACTTTAATAAAAAAATTCTTTCATTTTTACTAAAATGGTGTTTGATTTATTTCCTGTTTTTATTATTGACAATTAATTGTGTTATTGTGTTATACTGAGATTTGGGAAATTTTAACTATTTCTTCTGAATCAAGATTGTCAAAAGTTCAAAGTGGATATTTCTCTCTAAAGAGAAAATAAATCCTACACTGATTGTCATCAAGAGTCAGCTCATATGGTAGAGCACCTGAAAAAAATGTTGCCAATAATATATATATATTCTATACTCTAATAAATCCGATTTTTTTGTCTGAGAAGACCAAACTATGTCAAACAAAGCACATCACCATAAAAACTCAACCTCATTTTTTCTTGTTAACACTTTCCATAACAAATTGGACACTAAGCAACGTAGGAAGCCATACTCAGTTCCCCATCCAATTCAAACAACTTTCGTTATGAGTTCCAAGTAACAGGGAAATGTAGAATAAATAACTAAAAATCTCAACCATTTCAGCGTACCTTGTAGATGACAGGAATAATGGTTTAGTAGGTCCTTCACTTGTAACTGATCGTTAAAGTAGATAGATCCAACACATTCCCAGAAACACAAGAACCATAGAAAGGACGTTAGACTTCCAAGATGAAATCTGCAAGCATAAATCAAATTTATGATAATGGTGGGGAGAAATTCAAATAATCTTCACAACTCATAAATTATTGTTTATCTTTTCATCGATTATCCTCTTCCTTCCACACAAATTTCACGTTTCTACAAAATGATAACATGTTCTGTAAAAAAAACTAATAGGAAAAAAATCATACCCACCAGTTCCGAGAATCCTCTATTTCACATTGACTCTCACATAAATTTACAATAAAATAATAAAAGGCCTTGTTTATGATTCAACTTTCAATAATTTTATTTCTATTTAAAATAATAATCACTTCTCTTAAGAGAAATGATGAAAAACACATCCACATGAACAGAGAAACTAAAAGAAAGCAGTAACACTAAGATACTCAAAGTTGCAACATAGCTATTCTATTTCACAGCATATAATCAATTACCACAAAAAATAGCCAAAGTTGCAACAAATCTATATAACTTTCTCAGCATATACCAGCATACCGATAGAAGATCAAACTCAAACATAAAATTTCCAACTCCGAAAAAACAATATAGCACAATATGAAGGGACTCAAACACTAGCATATCATAAATTTATGTGTATGCTTTTTATCCATACACATAAATCATGGAACAGGCTCTTCGCCTACGAGGTAAGACTGCATACATCTACGATAAACCTCGAGTCTTATACATGAGCCGCCAAAAAACATGAATCACGGGATCGGAATAAAACCACAATCACTTGGACCATCAAGATTGAGTTTTGAAAACAGTTAATTGGTAGTTACATTCATGTAAAAATATTGTAAGGATTTAAAATGAAAGGGGCATTTGTATTATTGTTAATTTGAAGGTGAAATCAGCATCAAATCGGATATTATAATTGGATAGTGAAAATCTAAAAAGAAAAAGGAAATATAAATTAGAGAAGGAGGTTGAGAAGAACATACCCAGCGACATTCAATACCTGACGCTATTCTGTGCTTTTCCGTTCAACTACCATTCCATTTACGTTGTTAAGCTTTTCAATTTGGGCCTTCAATTTGGGCTTTTTCATTGTGATGAATAATTATATTATTCATCGGATAAATTATAAGAAAAGTAACAAATGTTATCATTAAATAAAAATATCACTTTATGATGTATATTAATTATCTTGTAGTATAAAAAGATTTTTACAAAAAACATCCAAAAGTACCCTTTAGAAGTCCTCGAGAAGAAGATGCATCTTGGGTTGACATATAGTGTGACTTGTCAGATATATTTGGTTATATGAGATTTATTCCGTTCTCCCTCCGATTGAGATATACTTTTCTTTTATGTTTCAGTTCGCCAGGTTATCTCTTGCCTGCCCGTGGATTCAGCAGTAGTTCGAAAAGTTGACCTATTCAGATTGTAAATTAAAAAGACTTGATTGTCGATGGAAATATGATATTGGAAAAAGGTACAAGCATGTCTACCTAAACTAGGACACGAACACGACAATGTCTTGCTAGATTTTAAATATGACCAAAATGTTAAGAGTTCGATTTATGGAAACAGTACTTACTAGGAGGGACATATATATATCATAAAGGATTAGTTTGTTATCCAAAAAGATGAGAAAATACTCTTGCTAACATTAAAAAAAACTAACATGGACATATGATAGGGAAAAACTAATTGTAGTATTAGATAGTTATATATTTTTTGGTATATCTGAAAAGGAAACAACGTGTGTTGGGCAATTTATTAATTTAAAAATCATCCGCTTATTTATCTTTCATTTCAAGTTTTAATGTTTAAATTTAAATTCCCGGGTAAAACTTCCCTTTCAACTTAAAAAAATCATCATTACAATAGACATGTTTTAATGTAGAGAAAAAAATGTACCTTTTATTGATAATGTAAGAGTTTTTTACATTGTTAATACATTTTCACCATTCATTTTTAATCATCATTGACTATTAGAAAAAAATATAAATGAAGAGGAAATGATACACTGACTATGTATAAATCTTTACATTGTCCAAACATAAATTTTACACTCTTGAATGTATGATATGTGAATGTGGGCTATATTGATTTATATTAGTAGAATTAGTAGATGGTAGATTAATACATATGGGGTAGATGTGCATTGAGGATATGCTCCAACCAAAAGTGGATAAATTAATTCCACTCAAGCCATATAGATCACAAAGTAAAAAAAATTCTACCTATAAACTCTTTTTTCATACACAACACTCTACACATACCATATTAATTGATATTATGTCATCATTTTTAACTCTATCTATCAATTATGCCATGCCTCATAGATAAGGTGAAGAAATTAAACAGGATGTGATTTCTCACACACCGAATTCAAAGTCCACAATGAGAAGGAAAGTCATCTTGTACTAAAATAAGTGAAATTAAAAGAAAAACATGAGATAAGCTTTACATATTGCAAAAATGATTATGAAAAACATCAATTTAATTTAAAAATATTGAATATATGAGATATTGAGAGTCAGTTTCAAAATCTTATTTAATTCAAAATCTATTTTATATTTCTATAATTTTATTCTAAATATATGAAATACATGTTGACTATTTACCTATTGAATATACAACACAACAATCTCAACACACCTAAGTCAATACAACCCAACATAGAGAATGACAAACATACAGGGCAAGATCAGGCTGTCATCATTCAACCTCAAGTCACCAAACAAGCCCAAGCAGCCCAAGCTATCTCAGTCCAGCAGTCGTAGTCCAACTTTGATTTCTTAGAATACAAACTAACTAATTCTAGTAGTTAGTTATAGTTAGTTAATTTCTTCCCTTTCTGTTTTTCGGTTATTCAATCAGTTAGTTTTAGTTGAGTTTTTCTTTCCCTTTTCTTCTACTTGCTCTAGTATATAAGAGAGGTGTTCTGTTCATAAAGTAATAAGAAAAGTGAAGCATATTGTGGAGAGATAAGTCCAAATACTCAAATAAAGTCATGGGGAATTTTTCCATTCCAAGCAATATGGTATTAGAGCCTTCTCTTTGAAGGTTCTGGTTTACCTTTGCTGCGCATTCTTCTAATCGTTCATTCTCCTTCTTCAATTTTCTTCCAAATTCTTGAAATGCTGCTCACTAACAAATGGCAGAGAGTGTTGAACAAGAAAAGGATCAGCAAGCCATACAAAACAATGGCTATGACATTCAAAGTCCCTACTACCTACATCCTGGTGAGAGTCCAGGGGCAATCCTAGTTTCCCCTCCACTTGATGGCATGAACTACCAATCCTGGAGCAGATCAATGAAGAGAGCATTGCTCTCTAAGAACAAAATCAAGTTCCTAGATGGCTCAATACCACCACCGCGCAGATCAGATCCTAAATTTGACATATGGGAGCGTTGCAATACCATGGTGGTGTCTTGGATCACTAGGAGCTTGACACCGCAAATATCTCAAAGCATAGTGTACATTGATGGTGCAAGAGAGCTATGGCAAGACCTAAGAGAAAGATTCTCTAAAGGAGATTACTTCAGATTTTCAAACCTGCTCCAAGACCTCCACTCAGTCAAGCAAATGGATAGAAGCATCTCTAGCTATTATACGAATTTAAAGATCTTATGGGATGAGCTTGAGTCCATAAGGCCACTCCCATCATGTGTTTGTGAAGTTAAGTGCAGATGTGAATCAACCAACAAAAATAGAGAATATCGTGAAACTGAGTATGTGATTTGCTTCCTCAAGGGAGTGAATGAGGAATTTAATGCTACAAGATCCCAAATCTTGATGATGGAACCCTTTCCTACCATGAACAAGGCATTTTCACTACTCATACAACAAGAAGGACAACTGGTTGATGAAAATCCACAAAACTCCAAGGTTCTTTATAATTCAGCTAACAATAGGCAACAAACCAACCAAGATGATCAAAGACAGAATTGGAGGCCAAGAACTAGCAATACCAGAGGGGGAACCACACAAGGCAGGGGCAGAAGCAACACAAGAAGTTTTAATCCTGGCAGAACTAATGCAGTTAAATTCTGCATATATTGTGGCAAGGAAAGGCACACAATAGAAACATGCTACTTTGAGCATGGCTTCCCCCCGAATTACCAACAAGGAAATCCAAGACAGACCAATATGGCTATCAATGATGCAACTCAAATTGACAATAAAGAACCTATGGAACAACAAATGACAGAATGCAACACAACAGAGTTTAATTTTGGTACTAGAGAGTATGCACAATTATCATCATTGCTGCACAATATAGGACCAACCAAAGATGATCATGACATAAATCAATTGAGCATGCACCCAATGCCAGCAGCTGATATTTCTAAGGGTCATGATACCACAGGTAACTCTTCCTTATGGATACTTGACACAGGGGCCACAGATCATGTGTGCCATGACTTAGGTAAGTTTAACATTTATCATTCAATCAAGCCTATTATCATAAATATGCCAAATGGTTCAACCACATTGGCAAGGCTATCTGGTTCTGTGAGCATTTCAGAATCTTTGACACTGCATAATGTGCTATACGTGCCTAATTTCAAGTTTAATTTTATCTCTGTTCATAAAATAGCTAGTTCTATGCATTGTGCTCTAACCTTTGATGGCTTGGAATGTTCTATCCAGGATATGACTACTTGGAAGATGATTGGACATGCTGAAGTTAGAAATGGCCTATATGTCCTTAGAAGGAATTTTAATAATGTTGCTAACATAGAACACAATGTAAATGCTTTACATATTAATTCTGAATTTGACCTATGGCACTATAGATTGGGCCATCCAT
Source organism: Lupinus angustifolius (assembly GCF_001865875.1). Lineage (NCBI taxonomy): Eukaryota > Viridiplantae > Streptophyta > Magnoliopsida > Fabales > Fabaceae > Lupinus > Lupinus angustifolius. Next base: position 11,515,039 of record NC_032015.1, on the reverse strand, counting down.
CAACTAGTGTTTTAAACTCTATATGCAAGCAATACTCTTTTGTTCACTTTAACCCTGCAATAGCTTGTGATTCTTGTCATTTTGGAAAACAGTCTAGATTAGCTTTTCAAGATAACATGAATAAGAGCCTTAACCTTTTTGACTTAGTCCATATGGACATATGGGGGGCCTTAGCTATCCCATCCATATGTGGACATAAGTATTTCCTCATTGTTGTTAAGGATTACTCTAGACATACTTGGCTCTTCCTAATGAGAACCAAAGCAGAGGCCATAAAATTAGTTTAAGAGTTTGTGACAATGGTCCAAACTCAACATGCCTCAATTCTTTAAAGATTTTGGCATATTACACCAAACCTCATGCGTAGAAACTGGACTGACAACGGTTGTGAATTCAACATGCCTCAATTCTTTAAAGATTTTGGCATATTAGACCAAACCTCCTGCGTAGAAACTCCACAATAAAACTCTGTTGTGGAAAGAAAACATAGGCACCTCCTCAATGTGACTAGGACTTTGTCCAGCATGCCACTTACCTCATAAATAGGTTACCTACTGTTGTATTACAAGAAAGGGACACCATATGAGTACCTTCACCAAAAGAGACCTGACCTACTTGAGACTAGAGTGTTTGGTTGGCAATGTTATGAATCTACCCTTGTTAACCACAAGACTAAGCTAGACCCCCGTGCCAGGAAGTGCATATTCCTTGGCCACAAGACTGGTACAAATGGGTACCTATTATTTGACTTACACAACAGAGAAATTTTCCTTTCCAAGAATGTTGTTTTCTATGAGAATCTATTCCCTTATAAAACCAATGAGCCCTATGACTCTCTAACCAATGAGGGTACTGGAAATGAGTTAGGCTTCCTTGACCTTGTACCCCAACCTACCACTGGCCTACTTGAAAATGTTGGAGATGGCACATATGAGACACATATTGAGAATGCACCCTTAGACAATCCAACCAATGATCAAGCCATAAACTCTCACCACACTCAGGGGCAGAGAAAGTCATAACGCATTAGACATCCCCCCAACTATCTAAAAGACTTCTATTGTAATATGATAAATACAAAGGGCACTAAGATCCAATACCCAATTTCTGTTGTTCTCTCATACCAGTCCTTATCCATTGACCACCTTAGCCACTTAATATCTATCACCACTACCATAGAACCTAAACATTTCATCCAAGCCATCAAATCTAGCCATTGGATTGAGGCAATGCAAAATGAACTCAATGCCCTCGAGTTAAACAAAACCTGGACTGTTGTTAACTTACCTCCCAACAAGCAAGCCATAGGATGCAAATGGGTTTATAAAGTGAAACACAAGTCAGATGGTTCCATAGAAAGATACAAGGCCAGGTTAGTGGCAAAAGGCTTCAACCAAACAGAGGGGATAGACTTCTTTGACAAATTTGCTCCTGTTGTGAAACTCACAACAGTGAGGTTACTCCTTGCTATAGCCTCTTCTCAAAATTGGTTCATTCATCAACTTGATGTGAACAATGCTTTCCTCCATGGAGACCTCAATGAAGAAGTATACATGACCATACCCCAAGAAGTGATATGCACCAAACCAAACATGGTCTGCAAACTACACAAATCACTTTGTGGCCTTAAGCAATATGGAAGGCAATGGTTCACTAAACTTACTCAGTCTCTCACATCCTTAGGTTATATCTAATCTCACCAAGATCATTCCTTGTTCACTAAGAAGCAAGGATCACACTTTACAGCCTTGCTCATCTATGTGGATGACTTGGTTTTAGCTGGCAATGACAACATCGAAATCCAACATGTCAAACATACCTTAGATCAACAATTTAAGATCCAGGACCTTGGCATTATAAAATACTTCTTAGGCATAGAAGTTGCCAGAACTAAGAATGGGATAACTATTTCACAAAGAAAATATGCTCTAGATATCTTATATGACACAGGTTTTCTAGCCTCTAAGCCTGCACCTACTCCAATAGTCAAAACTACTAAGTTACACAATGATGACAACTTGCCTTATGACAATCCTGCATCATACAGAAGATTAGTAGGCGGGTTATTATATCTTACTAATACTAGACCTGATATAAGTTTTGCTATTCAACAACTAAGTCAATTTATGGCTCAACCAACTGTTGTTCACTTTAGAGCCTTAACCAGGATTCTCAGATATGTCAAAGCCAATCCAGAACAGGGAATGCTTTATCCTAACTCATCCAGTTTACAACTCAAAGCTTTCAGTGACTCAGATTGGGCATCTTGTATGGATTCAAGGAAGTCTATTAGTGGATGTTGTGTCTTCCTAGGAGACTCATTGGTGTCTTGGAAATCAAAGAAGCAGAACACAGTGGCACGATCCTCCTCTGAAGTAGAATATAGGGCACTTGCATCATCTTCATGCGAAATTCAATGGCTTACATACCTCCTCTGCAACTTCCAGGTTCCCTTCATCAAACCAGCTTTGCTATACTATGACAATGACTCTGCTAGATACATTACAACCAACTCAGTCTTCCATGAAAGAACAAAGCATATAGATATAGACTGTCATGTTGTAAGATAAAGACTACAAGCCATCCTACTTCATCTTCTTCCAATCTCTACCACTGAACAAATTGTCGATATTCTAACAAAGCCTCTTGATCCTTCTCCTTTCCATTACCTACTTGCCAAGCTTGGAGTATTCAACATATTCTCTCCAGCTTGTATGGGGTATTGAATATACAACACAACAACCTCAACACACCTAAGTCAATACAACCCAACATAGAGAATGACAAACATACAAGGCAAGATCAGGCTGTCATCATTCAACCTCAAGTTACCAAGCAAGCCCAGGCAGCCCAAGCTATCTCAGTCCAGCAGCCTCAGTCCAATTTTGATTTCTTAGAATACGAGCTAACTAATTGTAGTAGTTAGTTATAGTTAGTTAATTTCTTCCCTTTCTGTTTTTTGGTTATTCAATCAGTTAGTTTTAGTTGAGTTTTTCTTTCACTTTTCTTGCACTTGCTCTAGTATATAAGAGAGGTGTCATGTTCATAAAGTAATAAGAAAAGTGAAGCGTATTGTGGAGAGATAAGTCCAAATACTCAAATAAAGTCATGAGGAATTTTTCTATTCTAAGCAATATTACCTAGTTGCTACACCTAATTATCTCAAAATCTATTTGGGAGTAGGCTTTGAATATAAATGGAAAAATGAGCAATGTTCATAGGCACGCTAACATAACTTATATTTTTTGTGTGTAGGGCATACAAATTTCACATATTTGTCCATTTTGCCTTGTCTATTTGCCCGCTGGTCCACGAGCATAATATAAGGAAAAAATAAAAAAAATTCAAACAAAATTATGATGTATCGTAATTTTTAATGCCTCGAAAAATTATAATATGTTATAATTTGTTCAACTTCATATAAGATATCAGTTTTTGTTAATTTTTTATCTTTAACTACTTTATTTAATTTCTTTTTATTTTATTATATATATTTTTTATTTTTTTTATTATTGAACAATGCTATGGATTGCTTGCATGCATGTTAGACCGTTTTAAAACGAGCAACATTGAATTTTGCCTGTTAAGATAATACATGCATGTTCACGTCCGCATAAATTTTTGCGAACATTTGTGAGCACGGACCAAACGGGTAGGGCAACCCGTTTTGTCATCTCTAGTTTTGAAGGAAAATGGAAAATGAAGACTTCAAAGTCATCTCACAAATATATTTCATAGTTCTCAAATCTTCTATTTCCTTTCATTCCCCTCTAAAATCTTCCTTGCAAACAAACCCTAAATGTTTTAGAAGTAGAATCCTCTCACATGCCTCATTTTATGGGTTGGTTTGGGTTGGTATTCACAAAAAATTAGAATGAAACCAAGCAAATTTGGTTAGGTTAAATTAAGTTGGGTAAATACCATTTAATCTTACCAACAAACTTGGACCAACCCGCTCCAAATTGGGTTGGTTTGAATAACCGTATTGATTGTAACACGTAAAAATATAAAAGAAATAAACAATGATAAATCATTAATATTGTTCTAAAATAACCTACCCAAATCAACTTTTGTCTTCAAAATCAAATCTACAAATTAATACCATTCTAACATCACCAAAAAGAATAAGGTTCCATTTTGACTTAAATAACATATAATGTTGATCATTTTTTGGTTATTATAATGTTGATCTTTAAAACACTAGAGTATTGTACTTATGTTTCATTTAAATAACATATAATGTGGTTAAAGTTTATTTTATCTTTAAAATATATTAGGCAGTAGTATTATTTTGATTGGCTCGTCGACTCTATGGGTCGATTTAATTCCAACCAAATCCAAACCCAAACTTAATAAGGACTAAGAAGGAAAACAACCAAACCAAACCAACCATGATTCAGTTGAGTTGGGTTGCTTGGTTTTATTGGAAATATGTGCTTCCCTACTTTCAGCTAGTTGTCTCTGTATCAAGTCAGTTTTAATTTTTCTGAATTTCAGTAATCCTCTTACAGCATATACATAAACGTATACACATAAATTTGATCTTATAACAAACAAAAATAAGCACCCAAAGCAGCAATCATACAAGCACAGAAGTCCATAACCATAGTTCTTTTTCTTCCTGCGTGTGAGTTCTTAGTCCACAGTCATTTAGATATCACACTGTCTGGGAATCTTGCACACATGATATATTGGTCACATCAATTTCTTCTCTCATATTTGTGTTTAAGCAATAAAGGATATTACATCTCAGCAACCAAATTTTCTCCATCAGCTCTAGATTCAGACAGGGTGCCTGTAGTCCACTTCTTCAGCATTTCTAGTGCAGCCTTGGGCTGGTCCATTGGAACCATGTGACCAGCATCATGGACCTGTTTTTAGTTACCCACATAATAATGAACAGCATAAGTATTTTCAATTGACAATGAGAAAAGCTATAAGGGGGAATGGTACATAAATGGAGTGTCTATTTATGTATAATATTGAGCGGTGTTTTAAATTGCACTCCACAATCACAATTGCGGCTGCAATATTATGGTTTCAAGAGTCTTCACAAAGGCACCGCAACCACAATTGTGTCTGCATCAACCACAATTGTGTCTGCATCAACCACAATTGTGTCTGCATCAACCACAATTGTGTCTGCATCAACCACATTTCTCGCAATTTAAAACAGTGACTGTTAACGTAGCACAAACACACTTTGTATTTGATCATGACAGATTTATACAGATTTACACATTTAAGATTTGGGGTTATTCATACTGCATGTCATGTTGAAGGAAATAATCTATAAACTATAACTTACTCTGTTTTCTATGCAAATTATGGCTTATTCAAGATAATATTCGTAGTTTTCACTGCACAAGCATACATATGAGAAGAGAAAGAGACAGAGACCTTAAGGAAACTTAAAGGCCCATAATTCTTCAATAATCCGGCTTCTGATCCATTAACAACAAAAGGAACTTCAGGTGAGGCTCCAAATTGTTTCTGACCAGACCATTCCATGGCATGAACCCATCTTGAATTACCTGCTCATTGAAATCATACCCAGCAGGAAAAGGTCCATCAATTCATGAGTTGAAACAAAAAATATGAAATAATAAATGTCTCTATAGATCTTAACTATGGCTTAAAAGTTACATACCAAGCCAGTTGCATATGAGATCATATTCCCCAGCATAAACAAGCAAATTGATTCCATCCTCAAGAAGGGCTGGAATACCAACTTCAAGATTCCTCATCCAATCCAGTAGCAGAGCTGTATGTACTTCTGGGCTACAAGAAACAAAATGAATTTTCCCAACCCCTAGTGAATCGCGAACAGATTTTTGGTTCAGGAATTTCTCCATGTTTGAAAAATCATAGCAAAGGCTCCCCTCACACTTCTTTCTGATGTCATAATACTGCAGCATAAGCATGTAACCGAACTGGTTAATTTTTTGAATATGCTCACATTGCCTCCAGATGGCAATTTCCATAAATATCAAGACATGAAATTCTTCTGACCAACTAGAAGCATAAAAGGTTTTCTTAACATTTGCTATAAACTTTATCATTTAAAATATCCTCGAATACGAAAGAGTTCAAGATGTTTATTAGACAGACATTCAGTTTGGAAACTGGCCAGTTATCTGTAGACCTTTTGTGGAGTAGGAAGTGTTTTCCTTATTATCATCTTCATCTTCAACATATTTGTTTTCCTTATTTCTCTAAAGTGATGTTTTTTCTCTCTTTTATGTTGTAATGTGCAATGAGAGAGAAAATGGTGCTCACTGTGTTGTCTTTGGTATGTTCTCTCTCTTCTTTTTTATGTGCTTTTGTTGTGTTATGCTTTTTTTAAATTTTGCTTTGTACGTGTCACTGTCGGCACTCAGATTGACTTTTGTTCCACTTTCAACATACATATTATTATAATATAAGTGTAGGCTACATAAAACATGAAGTTTCCACCTAAAACACCGTGTAGCTACATATTTTGATGTTGGAAGTTTAAGATTATCAAGTACTACTTGTTAATTTTGTTATTTATAGCAATGGAGAAAGTTGAAGATTTTATTATTTTGTGTATATGTATGTTTAAAAAAACCAATATTTGGTAGGATCTTATGATCCATGTTAAGATCATACATTTTACGTTTTCATCTACCCCTTGCGATCTTACGCAAGATCTCAATCTTGTCAATTATGCTAACAACAACAAAGACAACCACCAATCCTTATTCCCACTAGGCGAAGTCGGCTCCGTGGACCAAAAGATGTCATAATGCTCTATCATAAATCATGTCCATGACAATGCATTGATTTCTAAAGTCTAAACTCTTCCCAATAATTACACCTATGGGTTTTCTTGGCCACCCTCTACCCCAAGAAATTGGACCAACCTCCATTCGATCTACTCTCATTCCTGGAGCTTCTAAGTTCTACTTCGCACATGCCCAAACCATCTCAAGTGAGATCCAACCATCTTTTCTACAACAGGAGCTACCCCAACTTTCTCTCTAATGTATTAGGCCTAATTAAAGAGAGATTAAACAAAACAAAAAAGTGCTATATTTTCATGGACCAAACAAATATTTAAGCATAAAATAAATGATCATTTCTTTGCCCTCTCCTATATTAGTTTTAAGTTTTAACCTTAAGCTTTTATGTCACTTGGTGATCTGGATTCTGTCTACAACTTAAAGTAATACTGACATGTAAATTGTAAAAAACAGAGAAGAGGAATGAATTGTTTTACCCACATTTATATCACCGGCATGTAACATGATGTCACTGAATATGGCGTTACAAAGCACAAGTGCAGGCGCACAGGCAGCCTTTCCTATAGTGCCTGAAAGGATTAAAGCAAAAAATTATGGAGAGGTAATAGTAACCAACCAGAATAAGACTCCAAACAAGTGAGAGAACTGCTTACATGTGAGAATCAGGGAGTGATTCTCAAACCTCAGACATTGCATGAACAATCAAGATTCGGGAATACAAAATCACTTTAAGTTTACATGATCTCTGAAAATCAACAAACTAGTGCTCTCACATTCTCACTACAAAGAATATACTTCCATATCTACAATTTTATATGTACTTCACAAATTTCGAATAATTTAGAATATACACATAGCAGTTCACATCTTATGCTAATTATAGACTTAAAAATAAGAGTTTATATTAAGGAAAATAATATGCCAGTTATATATGCAGTTAATAATTAATATACAGATGGGAAAATATATAATGTTTGTGACTGTTTGTAATATTAGCAGTCACAAACATCCAGAGGCCTTTTAAGTCTATAATATTCTAACTTGGTTTATATATTTTATTCATATATGTTGATAAAAATTGTTTGGCCTATATAGATGTTATTAGTGATTTTTATATTACTGAGTACTTATATATTCAAGTTATTAGTGATTTGATGTTTAAAATTACTTTTAAGAAACAATTTAAATTTTAATAAAATCAAATTCCAACCTGATATTTTATCTGTTATTAAATTTCAAGTTTCAAAATCAATTTTTAGTAGTGGAATCATGTGAGAGGTTGAACCTTGAACTCAAGCTTCAAAATTCAATTAACGATATTCAAACATTGGAATGTTTGACTCAGTTTGATTTGGTCCATTATAGCCCCAATCCAACTTACAATCATGACAAGAAAAGAAGAACAACATTTGCTGCAAGGAGAATGTCAAATGTGAATTACCACACAGTTTTGTTGCCGATTCACAGGCTGGAACCAACAGTATATTAAGACGGTCATGTGTTCCCTTCGTAATTATGCCCATCTCCAGTGCGAAATCTGCATAAGCTTTATACTGAATTGCAGGATCCGTAAGCCCATTACCAATGGCAAATCCCTGTTAAAATCATGAAACTAAGATAAGCAAGTATTCTTACCCTTCGGTACAATTTTGGTACTAAGAAAGTTAGAATAGCTCAGTATGTAATGTAGAATACCTTCAGGTTTACATGAATTCCTTCCTTAGCTTTGTTTCCCCTGTGAATACGAGCCGCAAACGCAGGAATATAGTGTCCGGCATATGATTCACCTGTAATAAAAAAGTCGTTCTTTGCATATTGGGGATGTTCTGCAAAGAAGGCCTGAAGGAAAAAGAAAAATGTTAAGAGGGTATTTTAGTCTTTCTGATATTTTTGTACTATGTCATTAACTTTTTATTACCCATACTACACTATACTGTGACATAAATATACAAATCTACACCTACATTTGGGCATCGCATATAAAATTCTCTCTAACTATATCACGACCTTTTCCTAAATTTCTTTTCACCTTTCTACTAAGGTTGTTTCTCTTATAATGACCATGATGACCTAAGGCCAGTTTTCAGCATCTTGGCAGCCCTCAGATTGGTTGTTGTTCAGCTTTTCAAGCAACCCAAAGGTGGTCATCATTGCTTGTAGAACGGTCATGATTGACAGGGCCACTAGGAGTACCAGCAAGTTTCCTCGTGGACAGCAGTGGCATCTGCAAGACTGCATTACTGCAACACTTCTAATTTTGGGCACAATTGTAAGAACACATTTTATTTCAAATGGTCATGAATGGTGGAAGGTTATTCTAATTCAGATTTGCAAGAATGTTCCATACATTGAAGATCGGCATCTGGCTAATGGGTTTTACTTGGTAGAAGTTTGAATTAATGGAGAAATAAGCATATAGGGGGACAAGATCAAACGTAGAATCAGAATATCGAAATGTGACACAGGACACTTGTGAACTATTGTTAGTGCATTATTTACTTGATGAGATAGGCATCGAAGTCCCTCCACCTATGAAGCTCAAGTGTGAAAATTAACCTGAAATTCACATTACCTCAAATCCAGAATTTAATGAGTGGGCAAAACACAAAGCTGATTGTCCTTTTATCAGAAAAAAAGATTCACCAAACTGTCTCTACAAGCGACTGGACAAGGTAGAAAACGGTGGGGGCACATGCTCCACTTAACTTTAAAATGTCCATTATCATTGTGGTAACTTACCATTTCATCCCCCCAATATCTTCCAAACTTTTCCTGATAATCATCATCTGGACGAATGAGTTACTTTTACCAAACTATTTTTAATTAGACAAGAGAAGTTGACCTTGTCCTTGGTCTACTACCCAAAATTTCTTGGTCAGCCACTGACTCACTGGAGTCTCCACCAATTACATCAGAGTTGGAGAGCAGCTAGCTTACTATTACTTCTATTGTGGCACTGAATGGAAATATAGATAATAGTTGTAACAAGTTGGGCATGCTTAGCATCAATAACCCAACTTCAGGAGGGTGTCAAGATAGTATATCAGTCTTTCTTATTTAGTTGTATCACTCTACTACACTATACTGTACCTGTATTTAGCTGTAAAGAAATTCCAAGCCTGCCCCACATTTGAGAAAAACTTCTAAAACTCTTTCTCCGACAAGAACTTCCTAAGTCAATATATTACTGGCGAAGTTTTACCAGGATACCAAAGTTCATAAGGAAATTTTATCTTATATTTGGAAATATAACTTCCATTCTAAAAATAATAAATGTTATTGTTAGGTAATAGAGGAGCATTACAGCAAAGTTCTACAAATAATATTTAGGGGCTTCGGGGAAACATATGTACCTGTAAGAAGTCATACAAGTCATTGCTAACACCCTCTTCATCATGACGAATGTCACGCGGATCAGTGCTGTAACTAAATCCAGTACCAGTTGGTTGGTCAACATACAAAAGGTTTGATTCCTACAAGATTACGTAGAAATTTTATCTGCAAATAAGTCTCAGGAAAAGAACTATGCAGAAGCAGTTGTCAAGGTTATAACAATTTCGAGAGTTGTCTAACTGTGTATGTCTATATGCAAATAGAAATGAACTTGGTATCCAATACATTGTTATAAAAATTCTCAAAATCATACTTAATTACAGATTAATTTCAAACTAAAATATAAGACATATTAATCTGGTTTCCTTAAATTAGATCGTTGGACCCTGTCTCACACCTTTCAGGAAGATGAGAAGCACGATAAACAGAAGTGGTTGCTTATCTGCTCAGATTAGTTTGTAGCTAAAATTACATGCTAGTATTATACAAATGGAAATAATTCAAAACAGCTAGTCACCATAGACAATGAGACCCCATTGTGAGCACTAACATGATGGTGAATAACAACATAGAAGTAATTAGATAAGCCATCAATTTAATTCCCAAATCATACAAAAACATACGAATTTAGCCACTCAAGGCTCACTCAGAAATTTTAGATTTTTCAGTGAGTGTGAGCAATGAAGGACACTTTTGATGACATTTTCCAGAATTAAGAATATAAATTGATGTCAAAATTCTTTGGAGGATTAAAGTAATGACACTTTGGCATACCTTGTCCCAACCATACTCGTTCCACGCAAGAGACAAGTTGTCAGTAACTTTGAAAGGGCCATTTTCATAAAACAAAGCCAACTCACTGCTACAGCCTGGTCCCCCAGTCAACCAAATCACAACAGGATGGTCCTCCTTCTGTTTACGTGATTCAAAGAAAAAGTAGAACATCCTGCCACATCCAACCAAATGTGAGAAATGAATAACAAAATTATACTAATGACCCAATTCCATAATAATACTATTCTATGAAACTGCAAAACCATTATACTATCTCCCACAATGAAATTCTTGTACGGCCAGTTATTAAATAAGAAAATACTTTAAATTTGCTAAACTGATATTATCATACCCATCCAAGGCTGCAACATATTGCAGCTTATCATACACTTTAATTGACAATAACAATTATATTAGTTTACAGCATAAGCTATTTTTGTTTTGAACCTCCACACTCAATTTCATGCCAGAATTGACACTAGGGGACAACAAAAGGTTTATGTTAACAGGTTAACTGTCCAAAGTTGTGAATAATATTACACTGTATTCCCAACTTAATTTTTTTCTAAAAGAAACCATAAAAATAAAAACGTCCCTCCAATCATTTGTTTTTTTTAATGAACTTCTTTATTTTTTGACGAACAACTCATACTACATGCTTTGAAGATGTAGGGATTAGGGGGTGCGGTAGGGACAAGGATGTGCTTAGATTATCTTAATTTAAAGTATGAGAAAAAGATATATATACACCGACAATGCATCATCCACCATTCATTGAGTTTTAAATAAAATTAATACAAATGAATAGTGGATGATGTACATAGATATTAGACTGATAAAGTAATTCTTAATTAGGCAATGTATATTATATAATATATACAATCAAATGATTATTTTCCATGGATAAGGAGGTTACATGACTATAAAATAAAAGATTAGATACCATATCTAACTAAGAACTTTTGCTAACTATATTTGTCGGTTGCTATATATAGTCTAAGCCCAAGTATTCTGTTAACTTTGTCAAATCCCATAAATTTTGGTTCGAGACACAAAAAAAAGAAATGAAACTTATCTCCTCTTTTTTGGCTTAAAATCTATTCACTATCTCGTGTTATAGAATTAGTCGACGTTTCTAGAAATTCCAACAAATACAGAAAATGAATATTAGTAACATGCAGTAACTTCAGAAACAGAAATTAGGACCATGACGATCTAGTACATAGTAACAAGTGTAAGAAGAAGCAAAACCTAGCGGCATGAGAATGCTGAATGGAGTAATAACCAGCATGATGACCTAAATCCTCAACAGTAACACCAGAATCAGGATCAGAGCCCAATACGTTGGGGAATCTGAGTCGTTTCTCGACGATTTTGCGAGGTTGGAACGGTAGCGAAGAATTAGCGATGTTGAGATCGTCGCCGGGGAAGAGATTGAGATCTCTGATGAGCTTCTTCGCGTGAAGTGACACGCGCCGATCATCGTCGGAAGCAGAGGAGAGGAGAAGAATAGAGAGGAAGAAGATGATGGAAATGGAAGAAGAGTGAAGCATTTTGTTGGGGTTTGGTAAGATACACAGTGGTTGCTAGTTGCTAATGACTAAGCTATCATTATGCTTCGCAGCACTTTTTAATAAGTGATTTTATATGTGCCGAGAAAATAAGTGATTTTCTATAGAGGTGATTAAATACTCTTTCTTCTGTTTTTATATCCTCCATAAGGTTATAGTGATGATTTTTTTAACCATTTTTATAATAATTAATGTTCAATTGTTGTGAAAAACACTTATTAGAAGAGATAATCATAAAATTAAAAAATGATTAGTGTTAGCGTTGACATTACGTTTTGACCCAAAACTTAACATTAGGTATATGGATTCATTCACTTATATGTTCTTTAATTCATCCATTTTTGCTCAATGTGAGACTTCTTCATTCACACTTGAAATACCTAACATCATTGTTAGTTTATTAGTTTGAAGTCTTACATCGGATATGTGGAGAAAAGTGAAAGAATTTATAAATAGGAAAAACTCATGAAACTAATGTCTTATGGTTTTGGTTCTAGAATACATGTGCAAAGTGTGCAAGACACGTTAAAAATTAAAATAATAAATATAACCATATAAATTTCATATTTCATAATTAATCTCTATATGATTTCACATTTTGAAATCATTGAATGATAAATTCGTTATGAATATTGTTGAATATTTCTCGCCAAATATAAATCACTAAATATCATTCATATCTCATTTGATTAAGAAACCTATTTTTCAAAATTAGTGTAGTTAACAAAAAAAAATCTACATTTGTATTGGTAACTTCAAGAGAAAATAAAACACTTAAACAGTCTTCCACTTTCAAAGAAGTAAATTCAACATTGTTATGTATATCAATATTTGTAAGTATCAAATTGATTATCAAACATCACTAAATAGTTATACAAAAATTATGTGAATAAAGTTTTGCAAATTTCAATTTTATCATATCAAAACTGGAGAAAAAATCACAACTTAAACAAGACATGTAAAAAGTTGAATATTTGTTCAAAAAACAATTATGAAATTCCTTAAATTGCATATCCACAATATTATAAAATAATCAACATAATAATAATTATTTGTTTTTGATGAAGTAAGTCATAACGTTGACAAAAAAATAAATTTGGGACATTTAGAGTAATAAGTGGTATACATATTGTTAAACCTCTATTCTTGTCTTTTTCTTCTTTCCTTTTTGGTTTGGGCCTTGTTTGTTTAAGCCCAGCTTTGCTGGTTCAGTCAATTAGTTAAGTTAGGTAGTCTTTCCTTTTTGGTCATTTCAGTTAGGTTTGTTAGTTATTGTTTCTGCTATAAATAACTTGTTCCTTCTCTGCATAAAGCAAGCAAATTAATAAAACTGAAAGTGTGGTTTTTGGCATTTTCCATTTCCTCCTTCTTCTCTCCACTGGACTTCGTTCCAATTAAGATGGTATCAGAGCTATCATAGCTCTGATCACCGCCTCTCCTCCCTTCCTTCCTCCCTTTCTCCTCCTCATCCTTCCCCTTTTCGAAAATGAACAACGGGGATCAAGATAGCAACCCCTTTTTCTTACACTCCAGTGAAAACTCTTCCCTCGTCCTCGTTACCCCTTCTTTAGATGGTACCAATTACCATTCTTGGTCAAGAGCTTTCAAGTTGGCTCTTGAATCCAAGAACAAACTCATGTTCATTGATGGAACCTTGCCTCAACCGAAGTCAGAAGATCACTCATACAGGCCATGGAGACGGTGCAACACCATGGTACTGTCTTGGATACAACATTCGATCAAAGAATCCATAGCCAAATCAATTTTATGGATGGATTCTGCAGCAGAAGTTTGGAAGGACTTGGAAGAACGATTTTCACAAGGAGACATGTTCAGAATGGCTGAATTACAAGAAGAGTTTCATCATCTCAATCAGGGTAACCTCTCTATATCTGAATTCTACACTCAACTAAAAACTATATGGGAAGAAATAGAGATCTTCAGACCTATTAGAAGTTGTCCATGCCTTGAGAATTGCACGCATGGAATCATCCAAGATGTAAAAAGATATAGGGAAGAGGATTATGTCATTCGATTCCTCAAAGGATTAAATGAGCAATATGCTCATGTTCGGTCTCAGATCATGCTCAATCAACCCCTACCCACCATCAGTAAAGCCTTCTCCTTGCTTATTCAACAAGAACGACAACAACATAACCCCCTTCCAAATAATCTTGAAACACAAGGCACTGTACTATCCCTCAATACCAACCAAGATTTCCAAACCAGAGGAACCAATTCTGTCCCTAATGGAAATTTTAGACCAAGAGGGGGTTTTAACTATAGAGGAAGAGGTGGTAGATCAGGAACACGGATTCTGAATAGCAAATTCTGTACTTTTTGTGAGAGAACAAATCATACCATTGAGACATGTTTCCTAAAACATGGCTACCCTCCTGGTTATCCAAACTCTAATAAATCTTCCAAAATGGCCAACCATACTGCCTTTTTCCCTCTTGATACAGAGGAGACATCAGCAACCAATCCTCAATCAGGAAATCAAATGCATAATACACCCAGCTCATTCACAGAAGAACAAATGCAGGGCATTCTACATCTCCTTAATCAGTCTAAGAACCAACAAGACCATGCTGTCAATTCTGTCACTAATGCAGTTTTGGCTAAACCAGGTAATTCTCATTCTCAGTGGCTCCTTGATACTGGAGCCACAGACCATATCTCTTGCACAATGAGCAACTTTAGTAGTTTTCACTCTATGGCACCAATGCTCATCACTATGCCAAATGGAGAAAAGGTTACCACTTGCACCACTGGCACAGTCACCTTGAATCAATCTATTATTCTCACTAATGTTCTCTTTGTCCCTGAGTTTCATGTTAATCTCATATCTGTCAATAAACTAACTAAACATCTAGGTTGTCATTTGATTTTTTCTGAAAGACAATGTTTGGTTTTGCAGAACCATACCAAGAAGATGATTGGTTCAGCTAGAATTCAACATGGATTATACTTGTTCAACTATCAACCTGTTTCTCAAAGTTCCTTTACTTTTTCTCATTTTACTGCCAATATTGACAATAATTCTCTATGGCATTTACGCCTTGGTCATGCTTCTACCTCTGTAATGAAAATTCTGCATAAACAATTTCCTTTCATTAATAATAATAAGAATCAACCTTTATCTCCATGTGATATTTGCCATCTAGCTAGACATAAGCATTTACCCTTTCCTCACAGTAACACCAAGAGTATGAGGCCTTTCCAATTAATCCATGCTGACATTTGGGGGCCATACTCCACACCATCCCTCTTTGGACATAGGTACTTCTTAACTCTAGTTGATGACTTCACAAGATTCACATGGACTATTATGATGAGTTCTAAAACAGAAACCAGAAAACACCTCATTCATTTTGTGTCTCACATTGAGACTCAATTCAACTCCAAACTTCAATCTTTAAGAAGTGACAATGGAGTTGAGTTCTTGATGCATGATTTCCTTGCCTCTTCAGCATGCTGTCCACATAATAAATAGGCTTCCTACTCCTCTCCTCAATAACCTCTCACCTTACCAAAAACTTCATAACCAATTAGCCTCTCTTGACCACTTAAGGGTCTTTGGCTGCCTAGCCTACTCCACCACTCTGCAAGCCCACAGAACCAAATTCATGCCTAGGAGTAGGAAAACTGTCTTCCTTGGCTTCAAAGAAGGTACCAAAGGATATATCCTCTATGATCTTACCTCTCATAATTTCTTTCTTTCTAGACATGTCCACTTTTATGAACAAAATTTCCCCTTCTCTCACACCAGTACCTCTGAACCTCAAACCACTTGTAAAATCAACCCTGCTACCTTCCTACCCCAACCTGATTCTCCCAACACCAACATATCCCCTTCCAATCCTCTCCCTACCCCAACTCAGCAACCCTTGCCTAATCCTACTTCCTCAACATCTCAACCCACCAATAATAGACACTCCCTTAGAATTAGAAGACCTCCAACTCATCTTAGAGACTACCATTGCAACCTCACTCTGTCTCAACCCCTGCCTCCCTCCTGCAACACCAAATATCCCATCTCCTCTGTCCTCACCTACAACAATTTGTCTAAAAATTACAAACATTTTTGCCTTAATGTTTCCATCCATCAAGAACCAAAATCCTACAAACAAGCCTCCTCTATCCCTTGCTGGCATCAAGCTATGCAACAAGAACTCCTAGCCCTTGATCTTAACCATACCTGGACCTTGATGCCTCTCCCTCCTGATAAATCCTCCATTGGCTGCAAATGGGTTTACAAAATTAAGTACAATGCTAATGGCACTCTTGAAAGATACAAAGCCAGGCTTGTTGCTAAGGGATATACTCAACTGGAAGGGGTAGATTACTTTGAAACTTTTTCTCCTGTGGTCAAAATCACCACTGTCAGAGTTGTTTTGGCTTTAGCTGCTGCCAACTCATGGTTTCTAGAACAACTTGACATAAATAATGCCTTCCTTCATGGTGACCTTCATGAAGAAGTTTATATGAAGCCACCTCCTGGGTTCCAATTAAGACATATTTAAAATAAAATTCGGTGTGCATTTACACACTCTCAACTATATGTTGCATCATACATGTTCTTATACGTAATATGATGAGAGTACATCTTTTGTCCCATATTTTATACTATTTCATATGTTATGAGTTATGATTGATTAAAAAAATATATTTAAATGAAAAATTTAATTATTAATTATTTTTTAACTAGTTATATCTCATGATATATGGAATTGAACAATATTGTGAGATATAAGATATGATCTTACAAGGTGAGGTGACATTTTTTGTATAACCAAAAATACTTTTTTTTGGTTATCCTTAAAAAATAGATGAAGACTATTAATTAAAAATTAGTCTAATCAAATTAGGATAAACTTGTAATAATAGATTATTAGAAACAAAAGTTAATCGTATTTGATTAAAATTAAATAATCATTTTTTTACTTTGTTTCGTGTTTTATTTTTAGAACGCCAACTATTAATCAGCACGTTGTTGTCCAATAGTATAAAGTTTCGTTAGATTTTTAGGATGACTAAAATACTAATGATTCAATTTTTTGGAGCGACCTTTGTTAATAGGATAGCCATGAATCCAAAATGTATTTATTCTTTACCATAAGGTAAAGAAATACATTTAATAGTACCAAAAAATGTCAACTATTATTATATAAAGCTATTCATATTAGATTATACGATTCTGATTATTTCTAGGTTATGATTATATAAGTAATTTTGTTGGAAAATAATCTGAAAAAGTTGGGTTTGTTTATTTTATTTTATGAAGAATTTAAGGGTGTTAACTGATAATATAAAATGCTATGGTCTACCGCTTTTATTATAAAGTTTTTTACACTATTAGTACAATATTTATCATTAATTTATATTTTTTTGTTTAAAAATCAATAATAATAATATATGAATAGCAAATAATTTAATGATTTACATATTGTCAATATATATTATTTATTTTATTTATCTAAGAAGGGATATTCCTTTTTCATAAGTTTCTTGTAATGGATCTTAGGTGTGAACATATGGTTATGCATTCTAGATTGAGGAGAATCGGACAACTTTGGGAATTTTTTTATAATATTTTTTTGTACTACTAAGAGTATCTGTTCACCTTACATGTAGGGAATTAATTCATTTCGAGATGTGTGGTTCTATCTTTCAATAAGTGTTTATCTAAGAATCAAATCTTTAACCTTTTGGTCATCATGAGAATCGAGTTGAGTCTTATATCACTAGATCAACGCTTTGTTGATATTTATTTGTACTACCAAAAGTATTTAGGTAAGGAACTAATCCATTTTGGTGTGCATGACTGCTCTTTCAAACAATTATCGCTCTCATCATTTAATCTTTTGATCATTATATGATTTAGCAGAACCTTACACTAATAAACCAATATCTTGTTGGTTTTGTTGTTACTTTATTTATTTATTTATAATATGTAATAAGGAAAGAGTGTTACAAATATTTTTAAAGATGATGACATGGACAAATAAAGGAAATAACGTTGGAAGGATAATGATAAAGAGTGTATTGTTGGCATTATTTTGAAGTAATTAGGAGGTCAGATCTTATTGAGGGAACAATGAAGTAGACTAGGTTGGGTGGGAGAAAATATGGGACAAAAGAAAATAGGGGATGAAGCTAGTGTTGGAAAACACATGCTTTATTTGGTTGAGTAAAACAAAAAGAGAGAAAGAGATGACAAATAGACTTGGGTAAAATATAGTAGATTTTTATAATATTTGTTATAAGAGAAGAAATAAAGAAAGGGAAGAGAAAAAAATATTTTCTTCTCCTAATCTTTTATTTGGTCAGATAGGAAGTAATAAGAGAAATATCATATTATACTTCAAATGACAAGAATATCTCTAAATAAAGAAAATAAATATAGGAAAAAAAAGTTGTTTTATTATTAACTAAAAAAACTATAATTTAAATTATAAATTTTATTATATATTCTATTATAACTTCAATTGATTCTTTAATTAATATTTTTTATATTAAAAATGAGATTTATATATGTTAATAGTAATTAAAACTAGCAAGCAAAGAAAATCAAAAAAATTGAAGAATATTTTTAACATTTCATATAAAATTATTATTTTTCTCTGCTTTCTCACTAAATAATAAGAGAGAAAATTTATGGTGGGTCCCACACATTTTTTATTATCTATTCTTAGAAAAAGTCTCTCTTTCTCTTGAGTATCTATCTTTCTCTTTTCTCTTAGCTCAAATTTCACTCTACCAAATAAAGACTACAAGAAAAAGATAGACAGTGTACTTCTTCATTTGGGGATTTCAAAAGAGATACATTTGTCCTTGGTTGTATTAGTCTCATGAAGATATTGAAAGTTCACTCTCCTCTTTCTACTTTATCAATCATCTTAACTTCATGATATGTTTTATTTAGACTAAATTTCTCTCAAGTATTCAACCTTTCAAGATTGTGTGGAGAATTTTTTTTTAATTTTTTATATCATTTAATTTAAAAATTAATAAATATTTGGACCTTTTGATTTTTTTATCATGTGTCGAGAAATTTTTTTATCACATGGCAAGATTATTTTTGTAGTAATTCTCAATGGTTTGTGTTGTGTGTTTTCATGCGTACATCTCAAAAGATAGAGTGCTAGCTATTACATGTTTTATTAAGGACTTCTATGATGAATTCTTATCTTAACTTGTAGTGACTAACTTATATTGTTGATATTTAAAGATTGTCATCATGCAATTGTTTTAATTTCCGAATTGAAATTTTCTATTAACTACATAAAGAAAAAAGGTTCCACTGTTATTTCTAATGGACAAAATACATTTTCTCATGCAAAGTTTTCCGCCCAAACACCCATCAATTATAATATATGGTCATACACCCTATCACAGTCCCTCTTTTTCCTTCATTTCCCTGTCCCTTCATTTCATTCATCTGCCTTTTCATTTCTCTGCCTCTTCGTTTCATTCCTCTTCCTTCATTTCTTTGCCCCTCGGTTTCATTCTTCTTCCTTTATTTATGTGACCCTTCCTTTCATTCATCTTCCTTCATTTCTCTTCCCCTTCCTTTCATTTCTTTTGTTAGGCTCAACCAAAGGCTATATGGGGTGATGTCTAATCTCCTCGTGATGATTTCACTTCACCCTTTTGGTGGATTAGTCGCTAATGTTCGTTTATTGTGGAGCATGTGGATCTAGATCAAGTTACATTGTTTATGTTTTCAACTGTGTCAAAAAAGTCAGTTGAGTTTGGTCCTTTTTTGTCAATTGTGTATTTGTGTGTATGTCCATTTATGATTAGATATTATTATAAATGATGTACTTATTTGTCTTGTGTATGTTTCACAGACCTGAATTTTCTAGCTTGCAAGTCAGATTAAGTCCCTGCAAATGTTAGACATTGGATTACTCCTGTGTAGAATGGATGAATTTGATTTTATCCTTTTTGTGAAGCTTCCGTTTTCTAAAATTCATGTTAGCATGTTAAACAATGTACATGTTACAATATAGTTAAAAATTTATTCTATGAAAATGGTGCGTGCTATATACAAAAGAATTCCTATTTATTAGCTTAAGTAATTCTCTTTACTTTTGGTGGCTTACCAACGAACTTTTGTTGATGGTGCACCAATACTACCTATTTCGGCACAACTAAAGTATACTATATATGTTCTATGTGAGTACATTGTGAAAAAGATCCCAATTCCTGAAAGTAACTTCATCTTTCCCCCTAATATGATTGTTTTCGGTCATTTGATATTAATAATCCTATGTTTGAGGTTGATGACAAAAAAGGAGGTGTCAGCTGGTGGAACCATTCTAAGGGTAACTCTTTTGGTCAATATTCCTCTTGCTTTTTAATTCTAAACTATCATGTATCTGACTTTATCTACATAATATGCAATTTTTAGTATTCCTATTACTACTTTGAATGGTTGCAGGCATTATGCTTAAAATATTCAATCAATTATTGAATTTAAAAGCACTGCTTCTCCATGCCTAATTGATTTTGCTAATAATTCAAAGGGCATGAGTTATTATAATACACTAACCAGCAAATGATGAAAAACATTAAAACAGTTTTCTGGAATCAGAATAAAGTAACATATATAAAGATTTGTTCTTATTTTTGGAAGCTAGATAGATATTCACATCTTATAATATAATTTAAATGATTGCTCATACATGATTACTTTTACACATATTCAATCACCAAAGAAAATCATGAAGTAGCGATCCAAATAAAGCAAACAATAGCTTTATATAAGATAACTAAGACACTAACATAAAACAACATGGAGCAGCAACTTATATATGAGACAATGCGAATGTATAAATAATATATGTATTTTAACCTTGTGAATATAAAAGTAATATATGTGTTCTTATCAATGTGAATGTACGAGTAATATGTGTTTTTAATAATATGAATGCACGATTAACATGAGTATTCTTAATAATATTACGAATGTACGGGTAACATGAATATTTTTAACCATGCGAATACATATGTAATATGTGTGTTCTTAACATTATGAATGTATGAGTAACATGTATATTTTAAATATATGAATGAACGAGTAACATATGTATTATTAACAATGTAATAATACATGTGTTCTTAACCATACATCAAAAAATTATCGTCCTATTGCACAGGTAACTTGCTAGTTTAATATAAAAGAGACGAGAGCCCCATGGTGTAAACATAGAAGGTCCTTTAAAATTTTCTCTTAAACATAGAAGGTCTTTTAATAGTGGGGTGAAGCCCAACTAGATCTCTAAGGTTCAAGTTCAATTCCTAGAAGCGATACTTGTTGTGAGTGTAGCTACAAATCTTGAAAGTGATTAATTTCTTTCTAAAAAAGGTGAGGAGACACTCTTGGTAGTATCAAAAGTAATCATATGCCATAGCATCGAGTGAGCATTGAATTAAATTTTCTACTCTAAAGGCAAGAATTAAGTAATAGAACACCATGAACCAGTGTTGATAAAACCGTACCGTACCGACCGGTTCAAACGGAAAACCGGTAAACCGGTGAACCGAGTCCTTTACTGGTACGGGACAACATTTGTACCAGATATGCTCCAGATCTAGTGGAAACCGGCCAAAACCGTCCGATATTTCTCAAAACCGGTGAACCGGCCGAGTTGACACTGAACCGACCGGTTGTGCATTAAAAAAAACAAGCTTTCCACGTTCACCGCCGCATTTGCTCCGGCATCCAGTCTTGGGTTCCTTCCCGCGGACACATAAAACTCAAATCACTTTTGTTTTTATTTAGATTATTTTGATGGGGTTTAGATTTGAAGAATTTGGAAATAGATAGAAGAAAAAAGAGTGGGGGAGAGGCAGTTGAGAAAAGATGAAAAGATGAGAAAACGAAAAGGACAAAGTGAGAGAGAAGAGAGAAGAGAGGGAAGTTGGAAATGATGAAAAGAAGAAAAAGAGAGAGAGAAAAAGACGTGAAAAATGAGGGAAATGATGAAAAGAAGTGAAAATATGAAAATGAGAAAGTGAGAGAGAGAAGAGATAGGGAAGTTGGGAAATGATGAAAAGAAGAAAGAGAGAGAGAGAGAAAGAGACAAAATAAGTGAAAAGATGAGAAGATGAAAAGGAGAAAGTGAGAGAGAGAAGAGATATGGAAGTTGGGAAATGATGAAAAGAAGAAAGAGAGAGAAAGAGACGTGAGAAAGGAGGGAAAGGATGAGAAGAAGTGTGAGAGAGAGACAAAAAGTATGATATGATGTGTGTTTTATGTTGACACATGGGGGATTGTGATTGAATGAAGTGGATTTTTTTATTATCTTCTTGATTTCATTTTGTTATGGAAGCAGGGCTACTAGAAGCTCATATCCGGCTATCTCCGACATTTACCAGGCGTAGATTAGATTATAGATTTTGTTTAGTTTGATTTTGAGGGGATTGATGAAAACCAATGTTGTCATATTACAATATTAAGTATGAGAAATTGTATGTACTCATAATGCAAAAGTTTCATACAATGTAAGTATATTATCCACCATATTATAGGTTTACATATATATATATATATATATATATAAATATAAGCAAGTATGTCTGGTTTAACCAACATGCAGTTTAATTACTGAACCACTGGTTGAACCACTATACCACTATACCAGTACCCTAATCGGTTTGATAATTGATACGGTTTTAATAACACTTCCATGAACCTATGAAACATGAATATGGATATGTGTGTCAGATACGATACGTATCCGATACGTCAACACACATTTTTTCTAAAATATAGGATATGATACGTTCAAAGGTACATGTATAAAATAATAAAAAATACATAAAATATGAAAAATTATAGGTGTAAATCAAAGTATCGAAAATAAAAAATATAATGGAAATTGAAAATCATTATCCTCCAAAATTGCAAGTACCAAAATTAGAAAATATAGTAGAATAATTCATAATATTGCTTATTGTCTAGCCCTAGAAACAGAAATAATATCAATTTCATCTCCTCCTTGACGGTGATGTTGTGGATCGGAGAGTTGGTATGGTGGATCGGAGAATCGGTATGATGGACCGACTATCGGAGAGTCAATGCGGTATGACGGTAAGTTGGTATTAGTCTCTGTGGCCTTTAAATAAGTTGGTGTTTATTGATAATGAATCTATCTTATCCTATTTTATTGAAAACAAACCTATAGTATCCTATATTTTATTGGAAATGAATCAGATGTGTGTCTTAGTATTTATTTATTTTATTTTTTAATTTTTGGATACTCTACAGATACGTATCCTTTGCGAATTTGAGCGTATCCGTGTCGAATACGCGTCGGACATCGACACGCAAAGGTGTTCTACAAATCCGTGCTTCATAGCCATTAACACTATGAAGAATTAAGTGCTTTATCCTTTGAGTTTTAAGAGTAAAAATATAATTTCACTCTAAATAAAAAAAATACAAATATTAGTGTTTGTTGCTTTTTTTTTATATTTACATTATTTCTCTCTTCATTATTGGAAAAGAGTCTCGCTCTCACAAAATATACAAGTATACATTTCTACCACTTTTATAACACAAACCTCCTCTATCCCATATAATTAGTGATGCATCCATAGAAGAATAAAGGTTACGAGAAAAAATTAAATAAAACATCATGGTGCTTGACGGGTTTGTGTAGTGTTTATTTAGCATTCAAAGGAAACATGATTAGATTAAATGGTTTAATTGGTTACATATTTTTATGAAATGAACTACGTTAACAAATTACATAATTCCCTTCAAGATAAAAGATCATTGATATTTAGTGGGTTCCATAAACTTGAGTTTTCATCCACTCCATTACTGGAGAGACCAATATCTTTTAAGATCGTGACACGTGACAAGACAAAAAAATAATGGTTATAATTTTGTAGTGAAATAAATTAAATTTGAAAAAAGATAAAAATTCCTAAATCCTTGTCTACTAAAGATGATCCACCCATACATTTTGATATAGTCTCACTCTCTCAAACATAGCACAAGCATTTGTACAATTACATTATAGGCTTATAAGATTTATATATACACCAACCAAAACCAGTAAAAATACCAGTTTTGAAATTTGAAACTAATAAGCCAGAATCAATCATAACTAGAGATGCAGGTGAATAATATAAAATAATAACTCACTCACAATAAAGGTCCCCTAGAAAGAATCATATAAAATGTTGAAAAAGAGATTAAGCTAGGAATAAGAAAATTCATGATTTGAATTTTTGGAAGAATACATTTTTAATCCTTCACATAAAAAAATGTTTCTCTACCCGTGATGATGAACATTTTTGAAAGAAGAAAGTAGGGAAAGGGTAGAGAAATGAGTTGCAAAATGAGAAGGGATTTAGAGATTTTTATCTTTTGAATTGAAATTTAAGTTATTTTCACTGTAAAATTGTAACCATTGATTTTTTGTCTTGCCATGTACACGATCTTAAAAGTAATAGCCTCTAGTAATGTTGAGGATCTAGACTCCATAAACTTCTATGACCATGACAATCACAATTTGCAGTAAAACACGACTACAATGGTTGATCATTATTAGGATAGAGGATCGCATCAGATATAAACCAAAATACAAGTGATGTTTTGTTTGTAGTTTTAAGGACAATTGTCATATCTCTATAAATAAAATGATACAAGTGTCCTCCCATCTTTCATTTTCTTTGGTTTTCAACAAATACATCCAACTTTGTCAAGAGAAAAATATGTATATTCTTACAATTAAAAAGATTTTTATATTGTCACTCTATCATTCACCATTCATTCTTTATGTTGTTAGCATATAGATATTATACTCATTTGTAAATACCAAAGCATCCACATTTATATTAGTGTGACCAAATGCAAAAGCAAATCATGTACCATTGTTTGAAGAAGTTGTTCAGAAATGCTATATAGCAAGAATCCAAAAACACACAATAATTCAACTATACTTAGTACTTCAATGGTACATCCTAACACTATTTTTTTTTAGAAATTCATGATATAATATCATGAGCACAAAATGTTATTATTGAAATCACTCATCCCAAAAAAAAACCATACATAAAAAAAGAAATTATTGTTTATGATAAAAAGATAATACATCTATTAGCTTTCTTCTGATCAGATCTAGCAAGTTCAACAAGCTTTTGTGAGAGCATGACACTTGCCACCAAGCAAGACAAGCGACCAATATCATCAACATTATTTTTTGTGTGGAAGAGAATCCACATTACTCTCCACGACTTTCTTCCCACTATTTTTCTTCACATTCTCAGCATTTAAATTAAAATCAGAGTTCATATACAAGCTTCGAGCGTACCCTGAAGTGGAATTCTTCGGTGTGAAAATTGAGCCCCAATCGCTCATCCCTCTTGAAGAAATTGAATCAATGACACCCATTTTAGCAACATCTTCAATTTCAATGGTGGACAGTCGTGAAGATGACAGATGCAATGATGGAAGGACAGGGAGGTCAAACTTGTCAAATTCTGATTCATCTATTTTCATAAGATAATCAAAATTATCAATACTGTTGAAACTAACTTCAGAGAAGACTTTAGAATGATGGGGCTCGCACTTCTCCATCATTAAAGATAGAGTCTCGGCCTTGTTTTCTTCCATAGACAAATAGTTTTAGATAGTTTTTAACCCTGTATTTGAAAAGAAAATGAAAGTTGGTAATGAGAAGTATCCGAATTACCAATATATTATATTAAGTTTCCAATTTTTTGTTACTTATGAAAAGGTCGAGAATGATGCCTAATTAATGTTTTAATTAAATAAGTTAATTTTATTATTTGTAATGAATGTGATAATTAAATAGTTATATTTCACACGCCAGAGAGAAATGACCACCCGTCTATTTATATTTAATGTATTTAGTCATTTCATAGAAATTTTATGGTAAGTATTCAAATTGTAAGGTTTTTCCTTTTGAATTGTTCATTTTGATTATTTTTTAATATTAAATTATTAATTCAATATATATGTTGGGATGCTTGAAATATGTTATTGCATTAGTCTCACATTGTATAATATTGAAATAAAGTAAAGTAACAAATGCTATATATTGGACTCAAGTCCCTTGTTATAATGTGCACTAGATATAAACACCAAATAGAAACACTCCATGGGCAGGTGGGTCCATAAGTGTGCTAGAGTTTGTAATCCTTATTTTCTAATAATATCTTGGTAGTCACTCAATGCTTCTAGAGACGTAGACACAATTGGCCGAACTCCGTTAATAAATTATCTTGTTTCTTCCCTTCTATTTAGTCTATGCACTTTATTTGATTGCTTATGGCCAACGCTGCACAACGATGGCTTCCACCAAATCCTTTGAGTTTTGAACCTCAAACAACTATAACATTTACCTTTGTGAGATCTTAACATTGTTAAAGGTGACAAAGTAAACAATTTTATACATTTATATCCTTATCCATCATATCCTATATCCCATTTTTATTTATTCTTTGTTGCTCGCTTAAACTCAAACTCATCAACAATATATACTACATTTGAATTCTAAAAATAGTTGCAATAATATTTTTACATATAACTACATATAGAGGTTGAAACCATGAATCTATACTTCATAAAAAACAAAACAAAACAAAAACAAAAAAATTATGGGACATGTTTGCTCAATGTAAACTAGAGATGGCAAAATGGGTCACCTGACTTGTTTTTCCTATGTCTGTAAATGCCTGCAAAAAATTTAAGTTAGCGCGGACATGCTCGCATTGTCTTAATGGAAAAATTCAATGCTCTGCCCATTTTAAAACGGGTTAACAAACATGCAGGTGGCCCATAAATATTGTTCAATAATTAAATTTTAAAAAAAAATCATAAAATAAATAAAAATAAATTAAAAAAGTAGTTGAAGATAAAAAATTAACAAAATTTTTGATATTTTATATGAAGTTGAACAAATCACATTATATTACAATTTTTAAGGGATTAAAAATCACATTACATCATAATTTATTTGAAAATTTCTTAATTTTTCCTTATATTATGCCCGCTGGCTACCTAATAGAAATGTCCGCGAGCTTGGCTAGTGAAATGGGTAGGGAGAAATGGCCTAATGGACAAAATTTGTATGCTCTGCCCACAAAAAAATACGAGCTATGCGGGCACGCCCATGAACATTACCCGTTTTGCCATCTGTAATGTAAAGCATGAACTATTCTCCACCATTAGATGAGAAGATCCACAATGAGCAATTGGTAACCATCATTAAGAATACGAAAATATGAGCTCGTGTGCAAGTATCATTAGATCTACGCAAAGACGTATCACTATTAGAACATCATTTTGTCTTGTCGTATATCTCGAGCGCTCCTATGATGAAATTCCCTCACTTTGTTGTGAGAAGTGTTCCATCTACCTTTTCTTATGTACATTATGTTATAAGTTTGTTATAAAACTTTCCCTTAAGCGTGAACGTCATCTTTCTATCATACATGACACATAAAACACATTTTTATTTCAACCACTCCGCTTGAATCCTATAATTTTCATCTCCATCAACTTTCCCACTGTGTTGTATAATTGACCCAATGTATATATATCTAGTTACTTATGGTATGATATGATTTCAAATTTTACCTTTTCACTAGAACTTAATGTTTGCTTCTTATTGAACTTACACTTCATATATGTCGTCTTAATTCGATTAACATGAAAGTCATGTTCTTCTAAAACTTAACCTCACATTTTTAGTTTCTCATTTTGTTTCCCTTTTGAGTCTCTAACTAGGACAATGTCAATTGCAAAAAGAATGCATTGTGACATTAATTCTTGGATATGCATACTAAGCAAATACAAGACCAATGCAAATAAGTACAAGCTCATTGTTGATACTTGGTGTAGTTTTATACTCATAGAAAAATATTATAAGGCATCAACTTGTGTTTTCACACATGTCTTTACTTCATTACACATATCCTCGATTGCTTTAATTTAGGCAATTCAAACTCCTTTATTCTCCAAAGCTTTCTGCCATTAGTTGTTCCATTTTTTTACATACTTTTTCATATCTTAAATTTTCTTATAAATAGGGATTAAATTGTTTATCCATTTGTCTGCATCTTCTTAGATCTTATAATCTCATTAAACAACTTTATGAGCCAACTAATGTGATGCTTTCCTATAACCTTAGAGGCCTTCATAAGTATTTTATCATGTCCAACTACTTTGTCACCCCTCCATCATTTTCAAAGAATTTTCACATACAACTCTAAATTCTATGATAAAATGTATAATTTTGATCATACTCTTTTGTGTTTAGCCTATCATAAACCAATTAAAGAATCATGCTTGTCATTGAAATTTTTACTAACATATATTTGTTTTTCACTAAGACTTTTCTATCTTCGTCTTTAATGCATTTCACTTGGTCCAAGTCTTTTGTCTTTCTATCCCTACTTCTTGTAAGCCTATATATCCTTCTTTCCCCTCCCTTAGTACCTTAAGACTTTTATAACTCATCATACCCTATATATTTTGCTTGGTTCTATACTTTTTTGATACATTTCTTACCAGCTTTGTATTTTTTCCAATTTTGAGTATTTTCACATAATTATGTATTATAACATTTCTTTTTTACTTCAACTTTGACTAGAACACTTTTGTTCTACCACCTCCTACATGTTGTACTATGGGAAATTAAAATTGTTTTCCCTCTAAAATAAAACAAAACAAATCAATTTCTTCTCCTTTTTAGTATAGACCCTAAGGACCCATTTGCGAGTTGAATTTTGGAGTAAAATAATAAAAATAAAAGGCTCAAGTATCATCCACAACTATATTTGATAGCTCTGAAATCTTTATTTTTCTCTATTTTCCTCCAAAACTCAATTTGCAAAGAAACTCTGAGTTCTTTGACGGGTAAGTTGCACATTGCTTGTATAAGTTTGTAGGCTTCATTTTTACTTACCTTAATTTTGGAATTTCAGCCCCTACCTCTAACCTACCCACCCAACTGACACACCTCAAATTTGAGCACAACCCACCCTCCAACATTGGACTAGTCGCACCATCATAGTTGCCTCCATGTGGGCTATCATAACCGCCAACCCTTCTTCCATTTCCGGAACCAGCCACTACCAGTTTTCTACACTGTTGATTAATATGATTCAAAATTTGTTATGTTTCTATTCATTAGGTAATAAGGAGTATTCATTAGGAAATAAAGAGCCAATATGGCAGTTAAGAATATTTCACCTATAATGTTAGAGCACTTATGTGACTCATTATGCTATTCATGTAGAAATTTATTTTTCTGCATCAGTTTTCTTTTCCATGGTGTATAAATCATGTGTCTTGTTGATGAATAAGATAATGTCTTCTACATAACATATTTCCTCTCTGCACTTTTGTTTGCTACATAACCAACAAATTGGTATCTAGAACTATATCTTGAGGGATCTGTGAGAAAAAACACAAACCAAACACAACCAAAATACTTTCTCTATTACCTTCTATTGCCTAAAATTATCAAAATAAAGCCAGAAGTAGTGTCTACTGCATTTTCACCTCCAATGTTTACTAGAAAGAATTATCATGTATGGGTTATTAGAATGAATGTTTTCTGGGATGCTAATGATCAATGAGACGCCATTGAATAAGATTATGTCATTCCAACTCTCCCGCACAATCCAACTGTTGCATAGATTAAAAATGAGAAGGAGATAAAGCAAATAAAGTCCAAAGCAAGAGCATGTCTATATGTAGTTGTTTCACCCACGATTTTTAACAGAATAATGACACTGAAAACAGCCTATGAAATCTGGAATTTTTTGAAGCAAGAATATGAGGGAGATGAAAGGGTCAAAGAGATGCAAGTGATGAATTTGATCCGAGAATTCGAGATGCAAAGGATGAGATATTCGAAAACAATCAAGGAGTACTCTGATAAACTTATTGCCATTGCCAAAAATGTAAGACTTCTTGGTACTGAATTTTCTGATTCTAGAATAGTTCAAAAGATTCTAATTACACTTCCTGAAAAATATGAAGCTGCAATTTCATCTCTAGAAATGTCTAAGGATATGTCAAGCATCACCTTGACAGAAGTGTTGAGTGCATTACAAGCACAAGAACAAAGGAGGCTTATGAGGCAAGAAGGATCAGTGGAGAGTGCTTTCCAAACCAAATTACAAAACAACAATAGTTGGAATGACAAAAGAAGGAGGCAAAATAACAACTACAAAACTGCAGGTTCTGCAAACAACAAATACAATAACCAAAGTAGCAACAATGAAGTCTTTCCACCTTGTTCCTACTACAAAAAAAAAACGAATCATCCACAAAACAGATGTTGGTGGAGACATAATGCAAGATGTTATAAGTGTGGTCAGTTAAGGCACATGAAAAAAATATGCAAGTTTCAACAACAACAAGGAGAAGTTAAAGTTGTTGATGATCAACCAGAAGAAGAGCAATTGTTTGTTGTAGCATACTTTGACGCTAACAATTCTACAAAAAGTTGGCTCATTGGTAGTGGTTGTACAAACCACATGACTTATGATCGAGAGCTCTTTAGTGAGCTTGACAAAATTGTTATTTCCAAAGTCAGAATTGAAAATGGGACATATATTGTAACAAAAGGCAAAAGGAACAATTGCAATTAAAAGTTACACGGGTTTAAAATTAATTCCTGAAATTAATGAAAATTTGTTAAGTGTTTCTCAGTTGATGGAGAAAGGCTATAAGGTTTTGTTTGAAGACAAAAACTGCATGATTAAAGATTCAGAAGGTAGAGAGGTGTTCAAAGTTCAAATGAAAGGCAAAAGTTTTGTCTTGGATTTGATGAAAGATAAGCAAGTTGTAGTACACAAAGAACAAATAGAAACAAAGTCTCCTACATGCATTGCCTGCCGATATGGGAAGCGACAAGGCTTCTTTTTCCGCAAAAAGTATATGGAAGGCTACACAGAAGCTGCAACTGATACACACAAATATTGGAGGACCTATGAGTACACCATTAGATGTTGCAAAATATGAAGAAGTTGGAAGTGACCAGAAATTGATAGATACAACGAAGGAGGAGCTCATGATCATTGAAAAAACGAGACATGGAAATTGGTAGAGATGCCTAAACACAAGAAGGGTATAGGAGTCAAATGGACTTACGTAACCAAGTTCAATCTTGATGGTTCTAAGAATGAGTCAATATGACTTAGAATCTGTTATGTTTCTATTCATTAGGCAATAAGAAATATTCATTATGAAATAAAGAGTCAATATGGCAGTTAGGAATATTTCACCTACAATACTAGATCACTTATGTGACTTATTATGCTATTCATGTAAAAATTTATTTTTATACATCAGTTTTGTTTTCCATGACATTTAAATCATGTGTTTTTTAATGAATAAGATAATACCTTCTACATAATAAATTTTCTCTCTGCATTTTGTTTGTTACATAACCAACTTACACCATTGCGGCAGCACCACTACTTGCATATTAACTAATAACTATAGTTGGACTGCAAATAGAAAACAAGTGGCTTTAAATGTGGTTAGTTGAGATTAGGAATTGGTGTTGAATGTGTAGCAAAAGGGAGCATTTGGACTAAGGAGGTGTGGAGAGTGTGGCTTTTGATCTTATGTTGGCAAAGGGAGAATATACTTATATGTTCCAATAGATTTCCAAGATATAGGTCCATGATATTTAGCAATTCCCACATTGTGTTTATTCGGTTTACTTCACTAAGTATCTTAGCTTCTATACTAGAATATGATAAAAAAAATACTTTTTGAAATTTTTATAATATTATTTTATTTTAGAAGATCTGAGAATATCTGCTAGCCATAAATACCTAGAAATATCAATTAGCGAATGCAATTGTTGTAATTACACTACACCTAAATATGGTTTGGCTATGTGTCTACTTCCATAAAAAAGCTAATCCTATAGCATACACTCTACCTTTTTTATTTGATAAGCAAAGAATGCATTAAACGGATATAATAAATACAAGAGAGATTATATACCAAAAAGAGGCAGAAAACACACTAAAAATACAAGAAGTTGGATTAGTATATCACTAAGCAAAGATGAGTAGGAAATGATAGACTTCATAATTACACTTCTAAAATGATAAACTCGATAATCATCTCACAAATGTATTTTATATATTAAATCATTTGTTTTTCCCCCCTCTAAAATCTAACTCGAAAGTATACTCAGAAAGATTTTATACTACCATAACCACACTTCAAAGACACCCTTATCTAATCAACATGCCTACTCATCTTGAATCAATTCAAGATTGAGCAACATGTAACAAATAATGGAGAGAGACAAGGGTGGTGTAAAATCAGTCAACATACACGAGATCAATTAAACATTGAGTCAAACAACTTAAATTCACACACTCAAATCAAATCCATGATAATAATATCACAAATCCACTTCATAAGCAAAACATAATAAAAATTGGGGTCTCTATCAAAGTTATGTGGATAACTTCTTCAATGACCAAGTTGATCCCTCAATCCCACATACTCAAGTAACACAACAAACATAACATAACAATTTATTTCAAAGCACAATCTCTCCACACTTCTATGAACAACTTAGATAAGGCTGCTCTTGGAAAAGAAATGCTCATCGAAAGGTTGACCAAAAGGAATAGACTGAGGATTTGGAGGCATAGAAAATGGTGGTTGCATTGGATCTTGATGTTGTGGTGGAGGAATGGGATTATACCCATCTTGCATGGAGTACCCAGAAGAAGATCCAGACCCAATATTATAGCAAGAATGATCATTACTCATATAATCAGTAAACTGATTAGTGTTCATCCTTTCATATTCCACTTCTTTCCTTGATGCCTCATAAGCAGCTGCAAGCACAAAAGTGTATCCATGATCATGTACTAAATTTTAAAGATGGTACACTGTCAATATATTATCTACAAATCATTTGTATTACTTCTTTTTTTAAAGTTAATGATGATAAAATGAATGATAGATAACGGTAGTGTATAAAACTCTTACACTGTAATTGTGTACATTTTTTACTCTTCTAAATTTTGAAACCAAGAAGAGAACTATTTGAAAGTTAAGTTTAAGTCATAAGTTTTCTGTACTTAAAGAAGCTTTCAAACAAATAGAGATATGTTATCACACGTTTTCGCTACAATGAAAATATAAATATTCATTATTGGTGCTATTTTGTTCACATGTGAAACTGTTCCTTTAAGACTATCCTATGAAAATTTTCCCTCCCCATTTTGCAGTTGATAGTTATATGATGATTCATGATACTACTCATATAACTATCATAACAATTTAACCTTTTATATATTCAATTTAATACCACGTGAAGTAAAAACATAAATATATTACTTTAGACATACAAAACTTTATAGAAACATGCATACCTCGTCTTTGTCGTATTTGTTGTCGCTTTGCCTCGATTTGCAACCTGAGCTTGTTATTCACATCACTCCTTGTTGCAACGTCTCTCTACATCATATGAGATGTTAATATTTTTGTTCATTTTCTCATTATATATACACATAAATTGAATACAAATCCAAACATATAAAGCAATAATGTTGTTTCTTCCTATTTCTATAAGTCACCACGTGCTAAAACATCAAATGAGTATTGCATTTAATTTCTTATTGGAATATATCTTATAAAATAGATTTGGAGAAATCGATTGACCCACTGAATCATTGTAGTGATGGATAATTCCTCTCACTACTAGATATTAAAGTTATTGTTAAGTTATGAGCATATTAAATCTACTAATGTTATTCCTCTAGTGTTTTTGTTCTTAGTAGATTTAGGTTTGTTAAAGATTGATCAAGGTTGATGAAGTTTTGTAACAGTGGCTTCGCTCAAGCCAGAGGGTCACCCAAACCATATTTTGCCCTCTCATCTGACTGACATCTAGTGCTCAATTGACAAATCCAAGAATTGCATTGTCAAACCTCCTGGTGGCTCCTCCCCCAGGCTACTCCTGGTGCTCAAGCAAAGAGGTCTCTCGTTTAAGTGACATTTGGTGCTCGAGCGACAAATTGAAGAATTAACCTCCTGATGGCTCCTCGCTTAGACCACTCCTAGATCAAACAAGGAGGTCTCTTGCTCAGGCCACTCCTGGCACTCAATCGAGGAGCTTTTCACTGACTGGTCTTTTTGAAGCAGTAGAGCATTTGATTACATTTAACACATGTTTTAATTCATTTTAACTCATTCATTAGTTATAAGTTGGTTAAGTATTAATGACTTGTTTTACATGTACTTAGATATATATATTTGTAAGCTTTCTATCTTAAAAATTAATAAAAATAACATCACATCATTCTTCTTCTTCTTCTTTTTCTTTCTATACCAACAAATCATTACATTCTATTAGCAAAGCATATTATCATTTGACATTATCTTGTAAAGAAACCCATCAAAATTAGCCAAGTTCATACTGAAACAAAGAAAATTTAGTCTTCAAGTGTCCGTCTGCGAGTGGTTTTTTGAAGGGAAAAATAGTTAAGACTTTAGAATCATTTCACATGTATATTTTATAACTTTGAACACCTTCACTTTTTCTTCATCCCCTCCAAAATTCAACTTGTAAACATACTCTAAAGACACCAAATCACTCCACAATAGAACACTATTGACCTTTTCATTTAAGCCCTCACCAAATATACAAGCATGCAGTTCTACAGCATTGATTTTCAATTTTTATACAACAAATCTCTCTTATATATGTTACATATTTAGGGATGCATCCACAGAAAAATGAGGCTTAGGAGAAAAGTTTAAATAAAATTCAATGGTGGTTGATAGGTTTGTGTAGTTTTTTACCTTCCAATGAAGTATAATTAGATGAAATAGTTGAATTGGGTACTTATTTTTATGAAATGAAACGAAACGAAAGATGTTCAAAAATTACACAGTTTCCTTAAAATATAAGGATCATTAGAATTTAGTGGGGTCCATAAACTTCTATGACCGCACCAAACTAATGATCCATTATTGTGATCATAGAGGATACCAATAAATTCACTAAACCTTCCATACCAAACTCACCACATTTATATTAATGTAATAGAGAGTGATTGAAGTGAAAATAATTTTCATAAAAAATTATGAGAATATATAATAAATCTGAGTCTTACAACCGTACATGAATAGTTATGATTAGTTATTGATTACATAATTATTTCTTTTAATCTTAATTGTTAAAATAAGATCTAATGATATTATATAATTATTCTTATTTCTCACTGAGTCAATTTCTAATGTAACAATATGCAAAAGGAAAAGGCTTGCCTTTGTTAGAAGAAGTTCTTGAGAGACCCTAGCAACTTGAGCCTGAAGACTCATTACCTTACTTTCCAACTCATTTTGATATATCTTTCTCTTCTCCTTTGATCTAGCAGCAGAACTCCTATTAGCAAGAATTCTACAACACACATTAATTCAATTATACTTAGTACTTCAATTCGTACATCCAAAAATAAAATCAAAATAATAATGTTTAAGAAAACCATGGCAAAGGATCATCAACACAAAATATTATTGTTGAAATCACCTATCAAAATAAAACATACATATAGATGAAAGAAAATTTTTGTTTTCTAAACATAACAAAGCTAATTTAATCAAATCTCTATGCTTTCAAAATTATTTCTATTGATAAATAATAATAATAATAATAATAATAATAATAATAATAATAATAATAATAATAATAATAATAATAATAATAATAATAATAATAATAATAATAATAATAATAATAATAATAATAATAATAATAATAATAATAATAATAATAATAATAATAATAATAATAATAATAATAATAATAATAATAATAATAATAATAATAATAATAATAATAATAATAATAATAATAATAAGATACACCTTTTAGCTTTCTTTGGATCACTCCTAACAAGCTCAACAAGCTTTTCACGGGGCATGGCCCTTGCCACTAAGAGAGGCGAGTGGCCAACATCATCAACATTATTGTTTTGCTGAAGTGAATCTATGTCACTCTCCACGACTCTCTTCCCATTGTCAGCATTTAAAATTAAATCGGATTCCACAAACAAGCTTTGGGTGTGCCCTAAAGTAGAATTCTCCGACGCGAAAATTGAGCCCCAATCGATCGTTTCCCCTGCGGAAATTGAATCAATAACACCCAATTTAGAAACGTCATCAATTTCATTGGTGGGCACTGGTGGTGATGACAAATGCAATGATGGAAAGACAGAGAGGTTGAATTTGTCAAATTCTGATTCATCTATTTTCGTAAGATAATCAAAATTTTGAATATCGTCGAAGCCAACTTCAGAGAATACCCCATAATGAGGGGAATCACCATTCTTCATCATTGAAGATAGAGTTTCGACTCTGTTTTCTTCCATAGACAATTTGCTTTGGATGGTTTTTGGCCCTGTATTAGAAAAGAAAGTGAAACTTGGTAACGAGGAGTATCTGAATTACCAATATATATACTAAGTTTCCAATTTCCAGTTACTTATGAAAAGGTCGAGAATGATTTCTAATTAATGTTTTATTTAATTGAGTCAATTTTATTATTTGTAATGAATGTAGTAATTAAATAGTATACTCCTCCCTTCGCACACAGATAAAAATGGTCGTTGGTCTATTTATTTTTAATGTATTTTAGTCATTTTATAGAAATTTTATGGCAAGTATTCAAATTGTATGAGTTTTTTTATCCTTATGAATTGTACATTTTCATTATTTTTAATATTAAATAAATTCTATTCTTAATTCCACATATATTTAAATTTAGTAAAGTCCTCACAATTATTTTTTGATCTTATGTAAGCCATATAAATTATCTTTTCTTCTTATTTTAAATAATTTCTTTGAGTTTTCAATGTCAAACAACTAAATCTTTTACGTTTGTGGTATATTAACATTGTTAAACGTGACAACATAAGCAATTCCACATTCATTTTTTTTATTCTTTATTGCTCTCTAAAACTCAAACTCATCCGATGACAAATTTTGACCATAATTTTAAAGGGTGCAGAGTCATAATTTACATTTAAATAATATATATACATTTTAAGTGTACAAATGAATATTTTTTTATGTTTAAATTCTCCAGGAACATAATGAAAAATTTAAAGCAACAAATATATCAAGAGAAGATATTCCTAAGCACAAATAAATTTCTTATGTTCTCTTATAAACATTATATGCATTTTAAACTTGAAATAAAAAAATTATGCATAAAAAATAAATAGTTCTATTCCATGACCGATGATACTAAGTGTGATACACACAAATATTCATTTGAATATTAATAATATTCATTTGACCAAACTACGAGGGAGTTCCATTGTTACATGGGTATGGGAAGAATGAAGAGTCACAAGTGAGACGCCACGTCTTGAACTAAAACCTTAAGGCATTAGTTCCATGAGTCTTTCCTTCTTATAAACTCTTTCACTCCTTCCCGCATATCCAATGTGGGACTTCACACTTGAATAAGCCCAACATGATTAATTTCGGTTTCTTTTTCAAATCAGTCTGGAGCTGAACATCCCTAAACAAAATATTTTCTCTACAAACTTTCAAAAATATTTGAGGGGGCAGCTTCCTCCACCTACCCTTTACAAGTTTCGCCAATAAACTCATCAAACCTTTGCATTCTGAAAATTGTTGCAATAAATTTATTTACATATAACTACACATAGGTTGAAACCATGAATCTACCCTTCATAAAAAAAATATCGTAGAACATGCTTGCTCAATGTAAACCACACATTATTATCCACAACTAGACCAGAAGATCAATAATGAGTAATTGGTAACCATCATTAAGAATATGAAAATATGAGCTTAAGCATGGTTAGATCTAGGCAAGCCTTATCACTATTAACAAAACACCACTTTGTTGTGAGATGTGCCCCTCTATCTTTTCGTATGTACATTCTCTAGTTCGAAAAGAAAGATGGAATTGACTACGAAAATAAAAGCTTGCTAGTATCTAGTTTTTTGAAGAAATGAGTAAGAATTAAGGATGGAAGAGAGTGGAGTAGCATTTTTGTTAGAATGTGTCACGAACCGATTTTCTGCTGAATATTGGCTATGCGATTTAGGAAGAGTTGAACTTGATTTCAACCTTTCTGAGAAAATTTGGAATTATCACTATGTTTTTTGGTCAAAATGTAAAAAACTCTTTTTCAATCTCAAATTGGAAAATATAGTCTTTGAACACGAGTTCTAATCTCATGAGTCAATCACACAGGAAATGAATTAGTACCTCATTCATCCATATTAAAAATATACCCTAGCTAATTGCACGAACTTTATATCCATAATTGATCTGATTAGATATTTAAATATTAAAACAAAGTAATATATTTTTTATTTTTATGTATGACAAATGTTCATGTTATTCTTACGTATTCCTAAGTGAAATAGAGAAATCAAGACTATATAGTTGTGAGAAAAATATTAATTAGTTCATTATATTTGATTTTTTTGATTGAAAGATTAATATTTAAAATGTTATAATTTAAATTTAAGGTAGAAATTTCTTGCTTAAAGCAAAAAGGAAGAGATAACATAGACTGTGGTCAAGCTTATCCAATTCGATAAAAAAATATTCATTTTTTTTAAAGGGGAAATTTGGAAATAACTTACTTTTAACAAAGTATAATTAATAATAAATGATTGACTATGGACGTACACCGACTTTCTACTTGAAGTAGAAAGGAAAAGATGACACATACCGCGATCGGGCTATTCAAATTGCATTAAAAAATATTCAATTTTGTAAGAAAATATTTAGAAATTATATACTTTTAACAAAGTGAAATTAATAGTACATAGTTATCACTAGTCATACATCGACTTTCTACTGAAGCAAAAAGGAAGACACGACACACACTACAACCGAACTATTCAAATTCAATCAAAATATTCAAAATTTATTTTATTAAATAGTTTCTATTAAAATGATTAGTTATGAATTACTTAATTATTGAAATATAAAATAACAAAAAACTTATTTTTATTATTTATTATATATATATATATATTATATTATATTATATTATATGAATAAAGAACCTGAATAAGAAAAGAAAGAGAATAAATATAAATTGATTTATCCGCCACATGCTAGTGAATTGCTGAGAATGGTTTGGTAGATAGGCACTGAACCAGATGGCATAGACAAGCTCTGTCTCATGTAGAAATCAGTGTAATCTTTTGTTGGTTTTGTAGATGGAATAAACACGTGGAAAACAAGGAAAAGTAGGGAGGAAGCCACATCATACAACATTATATGAATAACGATGGCCTTTCAATTATTATTTCATGGTTCCCATATCATTTGAATGATTGACACATATTGTTCCTTGACTTTTGTGATAATTATTGCATTCTGAATTATGTGGCAAAGCTTCTCGCCTATCATATGTTTTCTTCTAACTTTTTTTTTTACTTTTTACTTTCCTTTAAAGTAGAAAATATGCAATGTACATATTAAATGTATATATTTTTAAAAAGTAACTTAAAAGTTTTTATTATATTATTATTTTTTAACATTAATGGATTAATTAAAATAAAATTATCAGTAACCCAGAAGTTCTCCAACTAATAATTAAGAAATAAATAGCTAAAAAAGATAAAGTTTGCTCTCATACATCTAAAACATACAATTCTTTGCAATATGATTATTTTTTAAAATGAATGTTTAAAAAAAATTGTCATTGGGTAAAACTATTTTATTTATCTTTTAAAATTACCAAAATGTCTTTTTTGGACAAAAGTCATTGATAACTCTATGAAATTATCTAAATACTCATAAATGAGTAAAAATAATCATTTGAGTCTACAAAAGTGACATTAATATCCAAAATGTCTTTTTTGATAATTTTTTATTATTTTGAAATTTATAATTTTTATACTTTATTTTTTTTTAATTTTTAAAATAGGCTGGACAAATTTGAATATCTATACTATTAATAAAGGGAAAACACAAAATAACCACCCATCATGGTGTAATTTGTGTTTTCCTATTTTGCCCTCAATATCTTTTTATTTCTACCAAAAAACCATATAATATTATTTTCTTATTTTATCCTTATTATCTTCTTATTTTAAAAGTGTATTTAAAAAATTGAATATTAGACCAATTGAATAAATTCAACCGTAAATTTAGCGCAAAAAATTATATTTGAATTTATAAAATACAAACTATACATTACAAACGATAGGAAAGCGGGTTGACAGACACGACAGTGCATGTCAACACGCTAGTTCATATAAGGTAAGGTAAGAACATAATAAAAAAGATAGTGATGAGAGAAAAGAAGATTGAGGAAGGAGGAAGACAACCATATATGCACCTCTTTAATGATGTTAAGATGTCATCGACAAAATATTTTTAGTTGAACATCCAAAACTGGCACATATCATTGATAATTTGGACTTACCCTGCACAACTCTCTATATTGCTTTCCTTTTTGGGTGAATTAGGATTTTAACATGTTAACACCAAATAAAAAAGTTGAAATGGGTTTCAGGTCATTTTGTGTGGTTTTAGAGTCAAATAATATTTTTACGGGTATTACATTATTTTTTAGTAAATTAAACTCAAATATTATGAGATTTAGTGAAATTACATAAATAATTCATATCGTTTTTTAATTACATAAATCAATCTTAATTTATATACATACATTTGATTGATTACCCATACAGGAGAGATAAATGTATTGTTTTAAACAAAAATGTGATAAATATAATTAAGTTAAAGAAAATATGATATATTACGGAGGCAAGTCCATAATTTTTTGGATCGATACAAAATGCATCAATAATTTTAAAGAGATATTATTTAAACTGTAACACCTCAGTTTTGACATGCAACCTCCCAGACCCATGAATATATTGAGTGTGCCCCTATTAAGCTTAAATACTCCCTGCAGTATTTTATTCCCCTCCCAAGGAAGCCTTTCGCGACTCGAACCCATGACCTCAGGGATAAATAGTCACTATACCACTGAGTCGCTATCATTAAGCTATTTTTTTTGTAACACTCCAGTTGTGACATGCGACCTCCCAGACCCATGAATATACTGGGCGTGCCACCCATTAAGTTTAAATACTCCTTGCAGTATTTTATTCTCCTCCTAGGGGAGCCTTCCGCGACTCGAACCCGAGACCTCGGGAATAAATAGTCACTATACCACTGAGGTCGCATGTCAGAACTGAGGTGTCACATAAACCACTCTTATACTATTTTGTAACTGTCAGGTGTCATCTTGTGAAGAAAATTTATATAATTTTGGGCACCTATTGTTTAGTTATGATAAAATTCTTGTACAACTCTAAAGAATCTAATGTGATTATTTCTTGTTAGATATTAGTGGCCTAGGCATACCTAGAAGGGGGGGGGTTGAATAGGTGTAACAGTTATCAATCATCGCTTCTCGCACCAAAACCCAGTTATGGAAACAACCCAGTTAATCGATTAACCAGTG
The DNA here is from genome assembly GCF_001865875.1 of Lupinus angustifolius. Taxonomy (NCBI): domain Eukaryota; kingdom Viridiplantae; phylum Streptophyta; class Magnoliopsida; order Fabales; family Fabaceae; genus Lupinus; species Lupinus angustifolius. The sequence goes on along the minus strand of NC_032015.1, from coordinate 11,473,065 downwards.
GGCTTAACCTATTAACATACACATATAACATAATGATTAGAGCAATTAATTGCACATTTATTTATAACCAGATAAGCAAAGATAAAGCATATATTTTTAGGCAATATTAACAAGTATATAGAAGGGTACAATCATGCAAAATATCAGCTTCTAACTCGCATTAAAACAGTAAGAAATGTAAAGAAGATTAAGAGAGAACAGCGTGCAAAGATGGATTTTTATCCTGGTTCATTTGCGGTCCACTGCAAACTACATCCAGGCCTCTCCTTCTGATCTTGGGATATTTTCTTCTTCACTATATTAAATACAAGTATAACAAGATACACCAATTCAATTTACAAAACAAAGGACATTTCTTTCTTGAAATCTAGAACACCTAATCCTTGGTTTGACTCTACCTATCGCCTGAGAAAACCTTTCTCACGAACTAGCCCCAGCCAAGATTCTCGTTCTCAAATCAATACCTCCTAGTCTTGGTAAAGAATCACTCTATCTATGTGGTGGTAAGACACCAAGAGATCAATCCAATACACACAAAAACAGATTACAAAAGCAAGGTATTATAAGCACAATAATGCTCGAAATATAATAATGAAAAACCTTAAGACTAACCCACTCACAATTCACTCAAGCCATCATACACATGTGAGTTAATCAAAAACAGTAATCACAAGATATATCTCTACGAATCTTTACCAATAATGCATGAACATGTGAGCAAGATAAGGATGAGACTAAGCATATGAAAAATACTATGCAAATAACAAAGAATCAATATTCAATATGGCATGTTAATCTCTCTTCCCCACACATGCAATCCTCTCTGCAAAACAGAATGTAAAACACAAAATATGCTCTCTAAATCAGTCCTATACAATAGAATGCAATGCTACACTTCTCTGGAAATTGCCTAAACTTATACAAAGCAGTTTTGACAGTTCAAACCGATGCAATGAGTTAAGCAGTTAAAATAAAAAACAATTATAACATAAAACAGACATGTTAGTCGATTAAGATATCACGTTAATCGATTAACCAATGTAACATGATTAAAACAGAAACCAGTTGTAACAGAAAAATTGATATAACAGAAAAACAGTTGAGTTAATCGATTAAGTCACCATGTTAATCGATTAACCAGCATATTAAAACATGTGGTTCAAAAGGTAACCTACTTATATGTTATGCTTAACTTCTATACATGTTTTAGCAATTATATTATGCCTAATATGCACATATAACATGTATGATTAATGTATGAACATATAATTAACTAGATGATATGTCTCATGAATGTGATATGACAATTATAATGGCTTGAGAGACTTTCATCTAGGTTCACCTCACCTATACTCACTTACTACGGCACACATCCCAGACTGCTTAGAATAATGACTCAATTTATATATCCTAATCTAGATATGACCAATGAGCTCTAGGCATGTTGATTGTTGAGCCATCTTCAAGCTTTAATAAAACATTGTCTTCATCAAAACATAGGCATAGCGTTGCTAGTGCGATCCTTGACACTTTGCACTTTCAATCTCCATCCTTTTGATGATGACAAATAACACATCGACATAGTTCGAAACGTTTGATGAATTAGCTTGATGATGAGTTTGCATAATGGTTGTTATTCAAAGTTGAAGTGCCTTTGCTCCCCCTTAGGTGAGCAATGAAATTACGGAAGCTATATATAACCTGCAAATATAGTTAACACAACAAGCAACCTTTCTCCCCCTTTTGACATTATCAAAAAGATACAAGTATTCAATTCTAGTCAAAAGTCAGAAGATTTATTAGAATTATGACAGACTGTAATTGATCAATTAATTTTGAGCGATTAATCAATCAACCAGCTGTAAGAAACTTGAACAGATGCACATTTTATACAGCATTTAATCGATTAATAACAGGTCTTATCGATTAAATGGACAGAAAATAATAACATAACTGATTTAATGGCGTGAAATGCTATGTTTACTCAATTTAAGCATGAAATGATTAAGCATTGATATATTTGAGCAGTTAGCAACAGGCTTAAACACTCAATATTGATACATACACCAAACATGATCAATATCCATTAAACATAGGAGTATACTATTTGCGACATAATTACCATTTAAGCATGAGAAGGATAATTTGAAATCATTAAAGCATTGTATCAATTTTAAAGCAGTAAATCAGCAGAAGATAGGAGTTATTACAATCCATATAAATGCAAAAACATGAAATAAAAGATAAGTTCTCAAGAGGGTAACAATGAACAACAAGGTCCATAAACTAGGAAGGATAAACCTAAATATCTAAGGGCTCCTAACTAGGGATGAGATGAAGGGTTTTCGTTGTCAGGAATCATCGAGCTACCACCACCCTTGATGAGGGTACTCAACTTGTTGAACTCTACACACAACCTCCTATTTTGTGAATCAGCAGTTGTTTGAACGAATTTCCTCAAGGATTGATAATGCTTATCAATATAAGCATTATGACGCTCCTCAAAATTCTCCAAATCCGTATGATATGAGTCTTTTAGAGACTAAAAGTGAAGATCCATCCTGTTGTTGAGACGTTGTTCCATAACATCCAAGTAAGCTTGTCCAAAGAATAGTTCTTGTGATGCATGACCAGAAGACTCCCCCTGAGTAGCAGCATATGGCTCTTGAGTATCATCTTGATCATCCTCACGAGAGGGGTCAAAATTCACAGTAGTAAAATCCTCTTGATATTGCCATGTGTTGTCATACTTATATATGTCCAACTTATGAATCAGACTCTCACCAATCAAGTGATCCTTATCAGAGCATTCCATAACTATAGTATCCGAAACATCAATATGAAGATAGTCAATAACTCGCGAAATGAAGATACTATAAGGAAGCAACGTTGATTGTGAAGTGGAGACACTGTACATGACCTTCAAAATCTCTTCAGGCCAAGTGATCATTATATTATCCTTTACAGCAAACATGAACCTCAAATCATTCACGGTAGGTTATGAATGATTTGTGTTCCTCTGAATCAGAATATAGGCAATCTGATAATGTAGGAGCCTATTCTCCACGGACAGCGACCCAACTTTAGTTAATTCACTCTGAACATACAACTGAGGTCTTCGCAAACAAGATTTATACATTTCACCAGCATCAAAAGTGTTGTTGTTTTCCCAACCACAATCTCCTAAGCTATCACCATTACATGATAAATCCCCCACGTTCATGAATATCTCCTCATTTACCTCAAACAATTTTCCAACAATCATCGACCAATACTTTCTATCCTTATATCTAAAGTTAGCATAATATTCCCTAACTAGAGTAGGGTAAATATTACCTTTTAATTCCAAGAAGGGGACAACCCCTTGTGCTTGAAAACCATGCGGAAAATCAAAATTTTGTTCCGCTAACCAAGTCAGATTTGCAAACCTTATGTATGTGGGTTTCCTTCCCTGAAATTTAAGCAACTAGGTTTCTTGCAGAATCAATGACTATACGGGTCCCCATGATCCTGCTTTGCTTGTTGACTTGATGGCACGAATTTTGGAGCACATGGTGGACATTGAGCGGTTGTCTTTACCCTTTTAGCACGTCCTCTCTCCATTTTAGCTGAAACCGAACTGAGTTGAAGGTTTAATGGAGGGATTTAAGGAAAACCTAAGTTAAGGTTTTGATTTTTGGGGAAACCGAATTTCTTGGAAATTAGAGATGGAGAAGCCGGTTTATGGAGTGGAAATGGGGTAGGGTTATTCGGTTTAGGCTAGGTTAGAGTTTAGGGATGATGTTGAACTTGTTCCTATGAGATTTGAGAGAAAAGGGGATGATGGAGGTTTTGAGAAATATCCAGAAACGCTTCTGTTTCTATTATATTGGTGTCTTTAATCGATTAACTGCTTGTCTTAATCGATTAACCTGAGTTAAAAATACCAGGTTTTAAAAAATTTCATCCAGGTAATCGATTAACATAGGCTCTTAATCGATTAAATGCATCAGATACAACATTTTGGATGTTTTTAAAGGCATGCAATGATTTCAAACTTTTTAATAAATAATTTTTGAGCATTCACATATATACATAAAGCTTTATTACAAAATCATGGATCATACAAGAAATATTTAACATTCAACATGTTTTCATTTTGAAGCATACAAGAGAAATAATCATGCAAAGCAATAGCATAAGCTCAATCAATATATTTTTCATCAAGGATTCCTAGTTCTTTTCGAAGAACATAGAAAGTATCTCGTGAGAGGGGCTTGGTGAAAATATCTGCTAATTGCTGAGATGTTTCAACAAATTCTAGCACACAACCACCTTTTTGAACATGATCATGAAAAAACTGATGCCTTATTTCAATATGCTTGGTTCTTGAATGCAAGACGGGATTTTTGGAAAAGTTAATGACACTCGTGTTATCACACTTAATAGGGATCTTTTATAATATAATCCCAAAGTCCTTAAGTTGCTGCTTCATCCAAAGTATTTGAGCTCAACACACACCAACAGCAATGTATTCCGCTTCTGCGGTGGACAAAGCAACGTATGCTTGCTTTTTACTATGCCATGCCACTAAGGAACTGCCTAATAGATGACAAGTCCCACTAGTGCTCTTTCGATCCAACTTACACTAAGCGAAGTCAGAATCAGAGTAACCTACCAAGGATAAAGAGGCATCCCTAGGATACCATAATCCCATATTTATTGTTCCTTTTAAATATCTCAT
>NC_032015.1:11467779-11468335 GCF_001865875.1 Lupinus angustifolius | reverse complement strand
ATATAATGTGATTCTTTTGGCAAAGCTTGAAATCCAGCACACATACAAATGCTAAACATAATATCGGGGCGGCTAGCAGTCAAATACAATAAAGAGCCGATAATCCCACGATATTTGGTTACCTCAATAGCTTTTCCCTTTTCGTGTTTATCAAGATAACATGCGGACGCCATAGGTGTGGATGCATCTTTGCATTGCTCCATATCGAACTTCTTTAGTAATTCTTTGCAGTATTTCGGTTGATGAATGAAAATACCACTTTCCATTTTTTTAATTTGAAGCCCAAGGAAGAAAGTCAACTCACCAATCATCGACATCTCAAACTCGCCTTGCATCAACTCAGAAAATTCCTTACAAAGGATGTCATTAGTAGATCCAAAGATAATATCATCAACATATATTTGAACAAGTAAAACATGATTATCTAATCTACGGATAAAGAGAGTGGTGTCGACCAAACCTCTTTCGAACCCTTTTTCTAATAGGAACGAACTCAATCTATCGTACCAGGCTCTAAGAGCCTGTTTTAGGCCATAAAGGGCCTTCTTGAGTTTAT
>NC_032015.1:11466424-11467679 GCF_001865875.1 Lupinus angustifolius | reverse complement strand
AACCCTGGTGGTTGGTCTACGTACACCTCCTCTTGAATATAGCCATTTAAAAATGCACTCTTAACATCCATTTGGAAGAGCTTAAAGTTCATGATCGATGCGAAGGATAAGAGCATCCTAATGGCCTCAAGTCTGGCTACAGGAGCGTAGGTCTCATCATAATCGATGCCCTCCTCCTGGTTGCAGCTGTTGGCCACTAAGTGAGCCTTATTTCTGATTATCAAGCCAGATTCATCTAGCTTGTTACGAAAGATCCATCTGGTGCCAATTATAGGATGTTCTTTTGGTTTGGGGACCAAGTCCCACACATTATTATGCTCAAACTGATTTAGCTCTTCTTGCATAGCTATACCCCAGTGTACATCCTCGATGGCTTCATCAATGGTCTTTGGCTCTATTAGAGTTATGGGATACCACCCCGTAGATATGTCACTTAACACCTTATCGAGTGGATGGTCCTTTTTGGTTTTCCATGCAATAGGCATGTCCTGATTTTCATCTTGTATTGTTTGCTCAGCATCTTCTTGTTGGATTTGGTTCATGTCCTTTGAATAAACCTCTTCTAGTGCACCTGAAATATCATCAGAAAAGACTTTTCTCTTCTCTTTTGGAGAAGATTCGTCAAAGTGAACATGAATAGATTCTTTTACTTGCATGGTATATTTATTAAGCACACGAAAAGCCTTACTATTCAAAGAATACCTTAAGTATATGCCCTCATCAACCTTCGAGTCAAATTTTCCTAAAGATTTTTTTCCATTGTTTAAAATAAAACATTTGCACCCGAATGCATGAAGATGAACAATATTCGGTTTTCGACCTTTAAAAATCTCATAAGGTGTTTTCGAAAATGTAGGTCTAAGTAGTATTCAATTCATTACATAACAGGCAGTGTGAACTGCATCAGTCCAGAAATATTTTGGAGCATTACTCTCATTTAGCATGATCCTCGCGAGTTCCTCTAGAATTTTATTTTTCCTCTCAACAACTCCACTTTGTTGAGGGATACGGGGAGCTGAGAATTGATGCATGATGCCATGATTATTACAAAACTTATTAAATTTATGATTTTCAAATTCTCCGCCATGGTCGGATCGTATGTAAATAATTTTAAGGTTAGACTGATTTTGAATTTGTTTGGATAGACACTTAAAAGATTTATATGCATCGCTCTTTGATGCTAAAAACAAAGTCCATGTGAATCTAGAAAAATCATCAACAATTACAAAAGCGTAATAACTACCACCGAAACACA
>NC_032015.1:11399934-11466324 GCF_001865875.1 Lupinus angustifolius | reverse complement strand
TAATTTGCAACGGTCCAAACAAGTCCATATGGAGAAGCTCCAAAGGTCTAGTAGTGGATATCGCATTCTTTTTATTAAAAGAATTCTTTACTTGTTTACATTTTTGACACATGTCACAAGAATCCTGAGTTTTAAAGTTGAGTTTTGGTAGACCGATAACCAAATTAGTTTTAGATAATTTTTTTAGATGCTTCACATGAATGTGAGCGAATCGTCTATGCCAAAGCCAGATGTCATCTTCTTTTGAAATAAAACATTTTGAAAATAAGGAAGTGACATCCTCCAGATCAACCATATAAATATTATTTACACGATATCCGACAAACTTTATATTATTAGATAATACGTCACGAATTATACAACAATCAGAATCAAAAGACACACGATTACCTTTGTCACATAGCTGGCTGATGCTCAACAAATTATGTTCCAAACCTTCTACATATAGAACGTTCTCGATTATAGCATGGGTTGAGTTGCCAATTTTTCTGGTGCCTATGATTCTTCCTTTATTGTTGTCTCCATAAGTGACGAAACCTTTTTCTTTTAAAGACAAGTCTAGGAATTTTGACTTGTCTCCAGTCATATGTCTCGAACATCCACTATCAAGAGACCAATGTTGCCCATGTGTTCGTAGACATACCTGCAAAATAGATCACTTGCTAGTTTCAGGTACCCAAGTTATATTAGGTCTTTTTATGTTAGTGACTAGGGAGTTCTCTCCCTTTCTTACCCAAGCGTAAACACCACTGGGTATTCCATATTTCCTGATGTAACAGGAGTAAGAAGTGTGGCCATGTGTGCCACAATAGAAACATGTAGGAACTCTATTTTTATTATTAGACTTTTTATGTGGACGACTTATAGGTCTCCTATATGGTCTATTTCTATGGGATGGAGGAACATACCCTAATCCAGTGTGGTCACTAACGTTTCTCGTTTTACTTAGCAAGATATCTAATTGGTGTTGACTATTTGTAAGTTTAGTTTAAAATTCTCATTTTTCAAGTTCTCGCAAGACTCACAAATAGTTGTTTGACATAAATTATTTTTAGAGCAGTCGCATGAATTATAAGAAATAATTAGATCTAAAGTTTCATTTTCCAATTTCAACTCATCTAATTCTTTTTATAGTTGTATTATTTTCTAATCATTTAGCAAAATTATCCTTTTTCTATCGACACTAATTTTTGCTAATTTCTTTAGTTCTTCATGCATCTCGACATAAGCATCATATAAAACATCATACGAGGGAGAATCATCAGAAGAGGATGATGTGTCAGAATATACCTCATTAGTAGCATCCTTTGTACTACCTGATCCGCAAGCCTCATCTGTTATGATCATTAGTCACAGCTTGGCGGTCTCCTCTTCACCTGAGGTACTTGATGTCGTTTCTTCCTCCAATACATCCCAAACAATATATGCCTTTTTCGATTTGAAGTCTCGGGGAGTGCTCTTTTCTGAATCAACTTTCTTCAAATAAGTGGGACACTAGAATTTCATGGGACCCGACTTACCACATTCATGGCAAGTGAAGTGCTCCTTATTCTTGCCTTTCTTAATTTATTCTCGCGCCTCTTTCTTTTGAAATCGCTTGAAACCTCCTTTCTTCTTTAGAAATTTCCCAAACTTTCACACGAGAAGGTTTAGCATTTCTTCATCAATGTCTGAGTCAGAGTCATCATTGACTATCTCTTTAGTCTGTTGTGATGTTGTATCTTTAAGAGATATTCCTTTCTTTTTCCGATCAGACTCTTCATGCATGGTCAGACGTCCAAGCTCCATCTCATGCTCTTGAAGCTTTCCGAACAGCGTTGCCAAAGGCATGGAATCTAGATCCTTGGACTCCATGATAGCTGTCACTTTAGGTTGTCATCTCCTATCAAGACAGCGTAAAACTTTATTAGTGAGTTCTCCTCTAGTAAACATGTTATCTAGAGAAATAAGATGATTAATAATATGAGTGAATCTCTTTTGCATGTTGGCAATTGATTCACTTGGTAACATACGAAATAATTCGTATTCATGTGTCAGCGCATTTAGCTTAGCGCGCTTGACCTCGCTAGTGCCCTCATGAGTCACTTGTTAAGTGTCCCACATTTTCCTTGGCACTTTGCCATTGACATACCCAAAAGAAATCGTCGTATGATAGGACCGAGGTAATTATATTTTTGTCGCGATGGTTATACTGAACCTTCTTGCGCTCCTCATCGGTCCATAAGCTTTTGGGCTTTTCTTTCGGTTCGCCATCCACTAAGTGAAGTGAGACGAATGGTCCACTGATCATGAATTCCCAAATGTCCAAATCAATGGCCTCTATAAAAATACGGGATACGGGAGGGCGGTTAATAGATGCCATCACCGCCAAAGGGGTTGGTGGAACCCAGTTAAGTTCCCTTAGGATCACGCGAATGCGGTTGAGCTAGCACATCGTACTACCTCTGATACCACTTGTTATGTATCAGTGGCCTAGGCACATCTAGAAATGGGGGTTGAATAGGTGTAGCGGTTATCAATCACCGCTTCTCGCACCAAAACCCAGTTCTGGAAACAACCCAGTTAATCGATAGTGGGCTTAATAGATTAACACACACACAGAACAGAATGATCAGAGCAGCTAATTGCATAGTTATTTATAACCAGATATGCAGAGATAAAACAGATATTTTTAGGCAATATGAAGAAGTATATGATAGGATACAATCATGCAAAATATCAACTTCTAACTCGCATTAAAATAGAAAGAAATGTAAAGAAGATTAAGAGAGAACAACGTGAAAAGATGGATTTTTATCTTGGTTTGTTTGCGGTCCACTACAAACTACATCCATGCCTCCCCTTCTGATATTGGGAGATTTTCTTCAATACAAGTATAACCACATACATCAATTCAATTTACAAAACATAGGACACTTCTTTCTTGAAATCTAGAACACCTAATCCTTGGTTTGACTCTACCTATCGCCTGAGAAAATATTTCTCGCGAAACAGCCCCAACCAAGATTCTTGTTCTTAAATCAAGACCCCCTGCTTGGTGAAGAATCACTCTATCTCTGTGGTGGTAAGACACCAAGAGATCAATCCAATATACACAAAAACATATTACAAAAGCAAGATATTATAAACACAATAATGCTCGAAATATAACAATGAAAAACCTTAAGACTAACTTACTAACAATTCACTCAAGCCATCATACACATGTGAGTTAATCAAAAACATTAATCACAAGATATCTCTCTAAGAATCTTTATCAATAATGCATGAACATGTGAGCAAGATAAGGATGAGACTAAGCATATGAAAAACAATATGCAAATAAAAAAGAATCAATATTCAATATGGAATGTTATTCTCTCTTCCTCACACATGCAATTCTCTTTGCAAAACAGAATGTAAAACACAAAATATGCTATCTAAATCAGTCCTATATAATAGAATGTCGTGCTACACTTCACTGGAAATTGCCTAAACTTATACAAAGCAGTGTTGACAGTTCAAACCGATGCAATCAGTTAAGCAGTTAAAACAGAGAGCAGTTATAACATAAAACATACATGTTAATCGATTAAAGTACCACGTTAATCGATTAACCAGTGTAATATGATTAAAACAGAAACCAGTTGTAACAAAAAAACTGATATAACAGAAAAACAGTTGAGTTAATAGATTAAGTCACCACGTTAATCAATTAACCAGCATATTAAAACACGTGGTTCAAAAGGTAAACTACTTATATGTTATGCTTAACTTCCATACATGTTTTAGCAATTATATTATGCCTAATATGCATATATAACATGTATGATTAATGCATGAACATACAATTAACTAGATGATATGTCTCATGAATGTGATATGACAATTATAATGGTTTGAGAGACTTGCATCTAGGTTCACCTCACCTATACTCACTACGGCACACATCCCAGACTGCTTAGAATAATGACTCAATTTATATATCCTATTCTAGATATGACCAATGAGCTCTAGGCATGTTGATTGTTGAGCCATCTTCAAGCTTTAATAAAACATTGTCTTCATCAAAACATAGGCAAAGCATTGCTAGTGTGATCCTTGACACTTTGCACTTTTATTTCTTGCTTATGAAGCTTACATATGTTGTGTCATTTGCAAGGTAATGAGGCTGAAGAAGCTGAAAATGGAACAAGATTTATGAAAAAGTTAGCATTGGTATCTCGCCCAAGCTAGAGGACATCGCTCAAGGTAGAAAAGAGACCAAATTTTATGTATAATTCTCACCCAATCGAGATCACCTCGCTCAAGCTTGAAAGATAGATTCAAAACTATGAATTTCTCGTCCAAGCCATAGTTGTCGCTCAATCTAGAAGAGTTTCTTAATGCTGACATTTGCTCTCTCGCTCGATGCGAGAATCTCTAGCTTGAGCGAGAGACAAAAAATTCTAAATTAGATATAGGCTTTTACACAAATGTGAGGGAGGTTCTAATCAGTTTTGAATCATTTTTTCATGCTTTTTAGAGAGAGAAACACGAGAGAGAGAGAGAGAGAGAGAGAGAGAGAGAGAGAGAGAATGAGAGAAGTCGTAGGATGAGTGGCTAATTCTCTCTGTATTTTATATCATTCCATTGTTTTAATGCGTAGGATGAGTGGCTAATTCTCTCCGTGTTGGGATTGTTTTAATGTATTCTTGGATTCAATTCGAAAATATATTTTGTTGTTTGATTTTGGAAAGTCTATCATTTGCTTAAGTCTTGATTCTTCTTAATTTCTAGATTATTGATCTAAGTTAAACTGGAAAGTTAAACTTGAAATCGAATCTGGATAATCTTTCTTGATGTATCATTGATATAGGAATATACAATGATGTATGAATTGCTTTTACATTGGATTTAAAGCTAGATAATTGGTTAAATATTCAAGGAATTGGAGTTTGATAAATTATCTAAGGATTTTATACTCAAGGAATTGATACAGATGATTCGAAGAAATTGTTACATCAAGATTCATAACTTCACAAGTTTTATAGAATTGAATCTGAGGATTATAAAGAGGAGGAATGATGAAAGTCAATCCCAACAATTTTTATTTTGCATTAGAAAATCATTTTAAATTAACCGTTTTCGATAATCTAAATCAATGAACAACGTTATTCCTCAACTTTGTACATATCTACTCAATTTAGTGTTTTAGAAAATAATATAGATCTGAATTGCTCTTTGAGGACGATATCCCAGTATTTACCAGTTTTGTTACTTGAACAATATGGTTCACTTGTCGTACATAAAAATATCAATAGTATCGAACAAAAAAAACTATAAATAGTCGTTGACTCTTATACTATTTTGATTTGTCTTCATAATATATCATATTTTATTTAACTTAATTAAACTTATAAACCATTATTGTATAAAAGATTATATTTACCACTTCTATAAAGGTAGTCACTATAATGCATGTATATAAAGTAAACAGAGTTTTTGCAGGGACAAAAATGGATGTGTGATTTGTATAATTTAAATAAAACCGAGGAGATGACAATGTAATTTACTCATAGGATTATGTAAAGTAACTTTTTTGTCTAAAAAACGTATTACAATAATTATCACAAAAAAATATTTTTAGCTATCTAGATATCTCAGAATCAATATTATTCCCCTTGACTATTGAGTTCTTAATCATCAACTATAAAACATTTTTTTTGGACAAAGAAAAATTTATGTTACCAAAGACAGTTTACAAACCGATCATAAGATCCATATTAGAAATCAAAGGGGCTAGACTAAGAGCTAAAAAATCAAGTAGAGCCTAGATCATCACAATACAGTTTCATACGGACATAAGTGCAAGTCCTATTAAAAATAGTTTTAACAATATCATCCCCAAATCCTCATAGTCCAAATTTCATAAATAGTTTCAGGAACTGCGTACTTCATCAATATGCACTTCAAGGTTTTGCCTTTAGTATGTTGAATAATCCAAGTCTGTTCCTCTGGCCAGCTCAATGGCGAATGGCTCTGCTTCATCCAGTTGAGGATATAGGCCCAAATTGAGGTGGAGAAGGGGCAAGAGAAGAAAATATGATCAGTAGTCTCCCCTAATCCATAAAACACACACATTCCATATGTTACAATGCCATACTTGAGTAGTCTGTTTTTAGTTGGTAGTCTGTTCTGGCAGGTAAGCCATAAAATAAATTGGACTTTTGGTCTAGCAAGGTTATCATAAAATAGTTTACTCCAAGTGACTTTTTGCTTGTGGCCTCAGATTTCCTTATAGATGGTTTTTGTTCTCAAATTGTGTGTTGTAGTTGCAGTATGCCAACACAAACTCTGCCTAGCTATTGTTCTACTCTTCAGCATTGATTTAATGATCCATGATCAGTTTGAGCCATGCTGATACTGTATAATATCTGCACCCTTCAGGTAATACATATGGACCCATTTGACCCATATATAGCTTATTTGTCTTAGATGCAAGATTCCATAAGAGTTTAGCCGTGGTTGCATTGTTCTAGTCCACTAGTGCTATAAGATTCAGGCCACCTGCTTGTTTTGGGTCACATACACGATCACATGCCACACGTGCCTTCCTACATTTATCTTCAGTCCCATTCCATAAGAAAGTCATACATTTGGGTTCAATGTGTTTTAGAACCTGTTTTGGTAGGGGAAGGACCTACATCCAATAGTTTGTAGTGGAAAAAAGAACACTCCTAATAAGTTGAAGCATGCCTGCATAACTCGAAAGTTTAGTACTCCAATGTCTCATTCTATTGGTGATTTTATCGTTCAATGGGGTGCATTGAGTCATTGTTAACTTCTTACTATCCAGGGGGACTCCAACTTGAAGGGCAAGAGGCCGTTGCTAAAACCGGTGGCATGTTGAATACTGGATTGAGTGTCCATGTCTACACCACCAAAGTAAACTTTGCACTTAGTTGCCCTAGCCTTTAAACCAGTACTATCAGAGAACATCTTAAATTTTTCCATGATTAATTCTACTAATTTTTGTCCACCCTTACAAAATAGAAGGAGGTCATAATCAAAACACAAGTTTGTAATGCCCACATGTTCACATTTAGGATGAAGTTGTGGTTGTGATCATATTTCAGCTCTTGCACAACTTTATGCCAGTACTCCATAACTAGGACAAAGAGGAGGGGTGAGATGGGGTCTCCTTTTCTTAGACCTCTCTTGGCTTGGAGTACACTAGAGGGGGTGTCATTCACTGAATATCTATAGGACACAATACTTACACACAACATGGTCCATCTAACAAACCTGTGGGGGAAACCAAGTTCAATCATGATACTCTCAAGAGAGTCTCATTCTAGTGTGTCATAGACTTTTTGGATGTCCATTTGAATCATGCACCTAGGGGATATTCCCTTTCTACCATAGCCTCTTACTAGTTCCTGGGCTAGGATAATATTATCATGAATGTCTCTACTAGGGACAAAAGAAGATTGACTATCATCCACCACATGCTCAATAACTTTACTCAGCCTTGTTGTGAGAATCTTGGAGATGAATTTATAAATTGTAGTGCAGCAAGATATTGGTCTCGTGTCCTTCATTATACTTGCATCATTGTGTTTTGGTAGTATAGTCACTAGAGTTCAATTGATAGCTGGATATAGTCTCTCCTCCTCAAATAATTCATTCACAACCTTTAAAACATCTACCTTGACTATATCCCAGGCAACTTTAAAGAAGTGGGAACTATAGCCATCAATACCAGGCGCTTTGTTGTCACTAATGCTATTTAAGGCCTCCCACGCCTCTTTCTGAAGGACCCTTTAGGTTAAAGAATTAGCCATGTCTATGTTGATGCATTTCCCTTTTCTCAGAGCTGTTAGATTCACCCCTGTTTTGTGAGTACTTTTAGGGCCTATCAGGTTCTTATAGAAAGTCGTCGCTTCATTCTCTATCTCCTCTTGAGTGTAAACTGTGTTGCTCTCAGATTTAGTGAGCTTGATGATGCCTTTCTGTCTTGATTTGTCTCTGACTGTGGCATGGAAGAATGAGTTATTTCCATCACCAAGTTGTAACCAGTTGATCTTAGACTTTTACTTAAGCATTGCCTCTTCAGTATTGTGTAGAGTTAACAAACTGTCTGTGCAATTTTTCACACTCAAAAGCATAGCAGGGTTGAACTTATCGTCAAGTAAATAATGTTGTGCTTCAGCCAACTTATCCCTTGCTAATTGTATTTGCTCAAATATAGCAGTATACTTTTTACCCATCAATTTCAGTGTAGGTTGAAGTCTTTTCAATTTCATCCAAAGTGAGTACATAGGCCTACAATTGAGATTATGATCCCAACACTATTTAACATATGTGAGAAATTCCTTTTCTTTTATAAGATAGTTTAGAAATCTGAAAATGTGAGGTTTTGAATTTTTAACCTGGTTTGTAGCTTTAATCAATATAGGTGCATGATCAGATATTCTAGTTGGAAGGATCTCAACCCTCATATGTTGGAAATTCTGAAACCAGTCCACATTGCAAATAACACGATCAATCCTAGAGTAAATGGCTCCATCAATTGGACCAGGTGAAGTGTGGACCTTGTGATTCAGCCTCAAATAGACATAGTAATTGCATCATATCCTCTAGATCTTCATATTCTTTCTTTTGTACCATGCTACCACCACTTCCATCCTTGACACCCAAAACATTGTTGAAGTCTCCTAATACTATCCAAGGTCCCACTAGCCCAGTAGAACTGTCAACTATATCATTCCATAATAATTTCCTTTTCTCAAGTTGGTTGTTCGCATAGACCACTGTTATCCAGAATTGAAATGTGTCATCAACTTTGCACACTCTGAGCTGCATCATTTGATCAGTAGAGCGTACAAGGGTAACTTGCACTATTCTATAATCCCAAAGGCATCAAATTATTCCATTGTCATGGTTGTTGTAATCATCCATATAATTCCAGTGCTTTTCAAAACATCTTCTAACTTTATTTGCATTGTTTCTTTTCACTCGAGTTTCTAGTAGCAAGGCAATAGATACATTTAAGGACTTGAGATATGAGCAAATCTCACGATGCCTTCCTACTTTATTTAGCCCCCTTACATTCCAAGAGACAATCATGGTACTTTCCCATTCTCCGTTGTTGTATCATCTCCAATCCTTAGGGGGGGGGCATACTCATTATGGCATTGAAGTTCAAATGTGGTGTTATTAGGTAAAAGTTGAGTTGATTTCTCTTTTGCTTTTTTCCCACTGCCAATTGTTATCCAAGGTGTTTCTCTATGTCTCTGGCTTGTGTATATTTGGCTACATACTTCCTCATCCTTGGTTACAGGGGTATGGGTCTTTTTTCCCATATAGATTGAGGCTTAGAAGGTCTTGCTTTTTTCAGGATCTGCTTAGCGTAATCATGTCCCAAAGTTAAGCATTTCTCACAAAATTGTGGTTTCCATTCATATTCTACCTTCTAAGTAATCTTCCTTCGAAGGTGATGGTTAATCTGGATACTCTCCTTCAATGTAGAAGTGACATCCACTTCAACTAAGACTCTTGCATAAGTCACACGAAGCTTTTTTGCAGCACATTCATCTATGGTTAGAGGTTTACCTAGTGCATTTGCAATTTTTGAGATACTCTTTTCTCCCCATAGATGTAGAGGCAATTGGGGTAATTTGATCCATATGGGCAAGACACAGAGCAAGTCCTCCTTCAGCTCAAAATCTGGAGTCTATTGCCTTAGGTACATAGGGAATCCATATATGGAGTAGGGTCCTTTGGATAGAACTTCATCTCTATCGTTACCATTTTTGAACCGGATGAGGAAATAGCCATTCTCATTGTAATACAATTATGGAAGTGCAATAAAATTCTAAACCTTTACCATAAAGCTTTTCACTGCATTCATCTACAAATCCTCCCCTAGGACATACATTTTTTGCATGTCACTACATTTTTTGTACTCAATAATTAAAGAATTATTTTGTTTGTAGACCAATTACTGGCCATGAATTTCATATGTTGACGAAGATAGAGCCAATGCATGTTCCGGAACCTCATTAGTGTCGGTGTAATTTACTTTAAATTAAATTTCATTTTTTATTTAAACACATAATAATAATAATAAATAATTTCCTTCTTACATATTTTTTAATAAAAAATAATTATTAAATAACTCAAGAAAATATTTTAAAAATGGTTTTAGAGGGCGGTCACGACTTTTATTGTATCTTTCATCTCGACTCAGTTTGAGAAGCGATTATGAACAATACGATTGCCTCTGCCATCTCATGTGATAAAAAGCAGTTCACTATCAATGTTGCATCTTTCTCTTAACCCTATTAATAATGGGCGGACAAGACGTTAATATATTACCGACCTAATCATCACCCGAGCACAGAACTTAAGTTTGTTGACCATATTTTCCAAATTGGGCAGAAAGGGAATTTTCTACGTTTTGTGCGCAAAAAACATTGTATAGACTCCAAATAATTTGGAAGAGGTTGTAATCTCCTTTCGCTTCTACATTTTTTTTCCTATGGTAATTCCTCCACTTTCAACAATTCAACAATTTAAAAACTATGGTTTTAAATTTCAATATGCCACAGTTTTTAATAGTGTTATCATATTTGTTATTTATTTTTTTTACATTTTTGTACTATATCCCTATTAAACCGTTCTTGAAAAGAAGAGACAACAATTATTTTTACAATTTCTTTTATATACTTTTGGAGTATGATTTTTAAACCGTTACATATTAAATTATAATAGACGCATTTAATAACCATTGTCATTGTATTTGACCATAATATTTATACGTAACTCTTTGTCAATTACAAAAAAATCATTCTCTATTACATTTATCAATTTTGTTATTTTTTGGCAACCCTCACACATACTCAAAACCCTCACACACACCAACAAGGCATGGTTCAGTGGTGTAAGGCATAACTAGATATTCAGAAAGACCAAAAGGTTAAGTGTTCAATTCTTTGGAGCGACACTCATTAGGATAAGTAACCACACACTTCGAAATAGATTAGTTCCTTACTCAAGGTGAGAGATACCCTTGGTAGTACTAAAAAACATCACATACACACTCAACCTTCATCTAGGGACGGTGCCATGCACACCCTAGTTTTTAAAAAAATAAAGTTATATACTACCAATATATTCTTTGTTTTGTTCATTTATTTCATTTCATTGTTTGAATTATATGTTTAACATTGTTTTCATTCATCATTAACTAAACACGTAAATTTTAATACTAATCATCCAATATAGATAATAAATCATAAAGTTATACATCAATAATTTTTACATGACGTGTTGAAGACACATGATTTTTGTTCAACTCATTTGGTGATATGTGATAATCAAATTTAGACTTATATCATTCATAATCTTTAAAATAAATCAATAACCTTTTAGAGAAGTTGGTTGAAAGTGATAGACATATTATTTACCCTTTGGTTTAGCTTCTTTTGAAGTTAGCAATAATTTTATCTGTTGTCACGACAATTGTAGGAAGAGCGTTTTCACCTATGAAGATTGTAAAAAATAGATTGCTTAATCGAATGAGAGATGCATGGATAAATGACTATCTAATTATTTATATTGAACGAGATATGTTCAACAACATTGATAACGAGTTGGCTATTCAACGATTTCAAAATATGAAGCCACACGGAGATCAATTATGAAGTGTGTAATTTATTTGATTAACTATATTTAATTTTGTTATTTTAACTTTAGTATTTTCATCTCTTTTAATATATTATGATATTTATTATTTTAATTTTTGACATATATTACCAACCATGTTCTCGGGTTTAGATCCATCGTTGCCTTCATCGTATAGAAGTTTCGCTTAATGAGAATAACTGAAACTTATTTCTCCTGCTTCATGTACTTCGGTTTTTTATTTCTCAACTTGTTCGTGGCTCCCTAGTATCACCACTATTCTTCTCTTTCACTTTTCTATCTTCGTTTTTTTGGCTCATCTTATCTTTCCATTTTCTATTCACATGTATTATTTGTATGAAATTTTGGAAAATATATAATGATATTATTCTCACAACCTTACTATTAATATTAAAGAGAAACATATAATGATATAATGAATGATGAATTAGTTTGATAGTATATGTTCAAAATTTATATTGTGAATACGTTCAGGTGGTTTGACCTGCACCTATTTTGTTTCCTATCCCCCCATAATCACATTGAAAAAAGACAGAATAATTCATTTTGTCCTACCCACCAGACCATATCAAGTCTTGTAATTATTGTCGTGTCATTTTTAATATATTTATCAACACTTTAGAATGGTTCATTCAAAAATCATGATGACTAAGCACAACTTATGAGTTAGAAATAATAAATTGGGCCAACCATAAGTCGTGTAGGCCCAACACGACTTACGAGTGTGAAAAAAAAAAGAATTGTATTATTCAGAAGTCGTGATAGTCAAACACGACTTTTGTATGTAGTTGTAAAAAATAGGCTTATAAAGAAGTCGTGTTGACATATCACAACTTTTCTATACAAATTTAATTCCAAATATTAGCGCTTTCAGATAAAATTGAACAGATGAAATTTAAGGAGATTAAATTGGATAAATATGACAAAATTAGCATCATACGAATTAACTTATGGTTCAGAATTTAGAATGAGCGACATGAAATAAAAGGAAGGCGTTTTTTAAGACATGAAATCTTATGATTTGTAGTTGGATGTAGTTAATGTGGAATAATAAGAAACCATTTTTTAAATAGTTGATGCATTTGTAGTTTCAGTGTTCAGGTTCAAATCACTAAAATCTACCTTATTATTAAATGGACCACTAGAACTTGAGTTCTTTGTCTTCTCAATGTAATTTTAATTAATTACCACTAGAACACAAAATTAGATTGGAGATAGTCAAACCCATAAAAATCATATAACATAAGCTTATGTTTAAATGTGTAATATATGTAAATTTTTTAGATCAACGTTGTTCTTAAGAAATTTTTTACTTTATTCTTAAGAAATTTTTTACTTTATTCTCCAATATGCCATTTTTATTTTCTGCTTTTTGTTCTTAAATAAAAACAATTCTTGGTTATTTTTTACTAAAGGAAAGTGAGGAGAGAGGTAAATGTTGTGGGACTCAAATAAGAATAAATTTTTTTAGAACAATCACAATGGTTATTCTTAACGAAATAAGAACATTCCTATTTTGTTCTCCAATATGTCATTCTTATTTTATGTTTTTTGCTATTAAATAAGAAAAATTCTTAGTTGTTCTTGACCAAAGGAAAATGAGGAAAGAGGTAAATGTTGTGGGAAAAATAGATACTATAGACCCAAATAATTTTTTTTAGAACAATTACAATGGTTATTCTTAACGAAATAAGAACATTCCTATTTTGTTTTCCAATATGTCATTCTTATTTTCTGTTTTTTGCTATTAAATAAGAACAATTCTTAGTTGTTCTTGACCAAAGGAAAATGAGCAGAGAGGTAGATGTTGTGGGAAAAATAGATACTATAGACCCAAATAAGAATAAGAATGATGTTTGGTATTATGGAGAAAAGTAGATAATGTTCTTATTTTATGTGGAGTTTTAATCAATTATAGAATAGTATGTAAGATTCAAATAAGAGTGAAGATTTTGTTCGCTACTAGATATACTCTTATTATATACATACAATGAGTACAAAATCTACCATTCATTCGTTTTATTTATATTTAATAGTCAATGTTAATTAAGTATAAATGATAGACGAGACAATAATACTATCACATTTATATACCAAAATGCACCATAGATTTTATATAATTTGTCATTCTTTATATTACTATTATAAGAATTTTTCATGATGATGACTTTAATTAAGGTGAGAAAATTGTATAACTATACACTATATCAACTTATGAGTGGCAACTGTTTCTACATTGAATTGCTAGTACATACATTGACAAAGAAAGGAGTGAAAGGCAATTTGGGAAAAGGTTAACCCAAAAAAGAATTACCCATTTATTTATGATTATTAAGTGTTTATTTGTGAATTAGATTTTGAAAGAAAATAAAAAAATTAGAATTTACAATATATTTGACTTAGTCTTAGTTATAAATAAAAAACATTAACAAAATATTTGTTTCAAATATAAGTAAATGGATTATTTTTCAGTTTTTTCCATATTATTTTATTAGAGACAATTTCCATCACACAAGATGAATAAGCATAGTTTTTTATCAACCTCAGTAAAAACATTGACAAATTTCTTTGTTTTAATAAAAACAAAATTTATTGCATTTACAATTTCAATTCACACGGAAAACAAATTCCATATACTATATATAGTTAATAACAAATGTAATTATTTTTTAAAACTTAATGACTGACAACCTAAAACGTACCATAAAATACAAAAAGATTACAATTATATCATTAATAATAATGCGAGATTATACTAATTCAATATTTTTATACTCTAATTTATGATTTATAAAGATTTCTTATTAAAAATAAAAGATATATATAATAATGTAATAGATTTTTATTCTATTATGTTACCATTTACACCTAGTACATTATAATTCATGTTCAATTACTATAACTCTTAAAAAAAATAAAAAATAAAAAAGAATAAGAAAGAGATAACACTCTTACAAATAAAAGCTTTAAAACAAAAAAATCCCAGAAGATATTTTCTTTTCCTTAATTAAATCAAATAAAAACAGTTTGGCATATTTCAAAAAGTCCGTGTTGTGTTATATCTCTGCTTCAGCAATATTGTTGTGTGTACGGTGCGGTGCGGCGCAATTTAGTTTGAGAGAAAATCAGCGGCGATGGCGAGAAAGGAAGAGAATCGAATATTCGTCGGAGGTTTATCTTCAGATGTTTCGGAGCGTCAGCTCCACCGTGCTTTCGATCGTTACGGCAAGATCCTTGAATGTCAGGTATCCATTCAATTCCTCATAATATCTTTATCAATATTTTTTATGTTATTAGGGCAATGATTATGTGAAGATAAGGGATCTTGTATTTCATGCGTTTGTTTACAAAATAATGATGGAAAAATTCGACGGTTTCGGATACTACCAAAACCTAATTGTGAAAACCGTGGTTTTTTTACTGATTGTGAAACTACTTGTTTATATTTATATATTTGATTTGCTGTTATGATGTCGTGGTGGAGACTCCCGAAACTGCAATATTTTTTCGTTACCGGTTGTGGAATGCAATTTAAAACATTATCCCATACAAAGTTACAAACACAGCTTTGTATGAGTTGTTGCTAACCACATAATCTTACCCCAAATCAATATATGAGCCAAAGAAACTTCCTTAGAAAGACACTTTCACTAAAGTACAGAATTTTCCACATTGTAGCATAGGCTGTACAGTTAGAGTATTTTGTTATAAGCTAGTTGAAGGTATATTATGTGCAACTGGAAGATCTTTGAAATTGACTGTTCTTGGAGTTACCTTTCTAGTTTCTATACTAATATTTTTTAAGTGTCATTTTTTCAGAAAATTACTGTTCCTATTTAAGTGTCATTCTCAAAGTCCAACACAATATTAATTACCTTTTTATCAATTATTATATCAATAATGGTGGATTAAATTGAGGAGAGGAATTGAGAATGGTATAGTAGGAAAAATAATAACACTTTTGTTAAAAAACAAAAAACAATTAACAACAACCAAACCTTAAACCCAACACGTGGGGTCAAACATGGATCAAATGACAACATAATTCTCTATCATATATCATGTTCATTGACAAAACGTTGATATCTAAGTCTTAATTGTTTTTGCCTATGGTTTTTCTTAGCCTCATTTTTCCTCTAGGAATTGGATTAATCTCCATTTGATCTACTCTCCTTACGGGAGTTTCTAGTGGTATCCTTCACACATGTCCAAGTCACCTAAGACACGATTCTACCATCTTTTTACAATAGGAGCTACTCCAACTTTCTAATCCTATCTTGAGTGTTTCCGCTCCTCCAATGCTCTCATCTCTACTACATGGAGTTTATTCTCTTGTTGATAGTTTACTGCCCAATATTCCGTCCCATATAAACATTGCAGATCTTATAGCTGTGTGGTAAAACTTTCCCTTATAAGCTTGAGCAAATAATTTCCTTGGTTTATGTAAAAGAACGGAGGGAGTATTCATTTATGTAGTGGCATTACTTTTATGTTTTTCCAACTTTGTGGTAGTCTGGTAGACAATCTTGCTAAGAATTTGATTTTTCCCATCTTAGATTTGGGAACTCATAATATTGATTGGTTTAAATTTTTTGAACATTAAACTTAGGAGGTTCCTAATATTTTAACATACCTTTTGTCTCTGTTTATAGTTCTTCTTAATTTGTGATATAGTATTTACCACAAAATTATAAAAATGAATAATTTGATGCTTTGTTGTGTTCTCAATAATGATAACTTTTGTGATGCTATTAATCTTTTCACTTGTTTTTTTTTTGTCTTTTTGGGCAATGCTAGTTGTGATCTTTGAGATGCTGTAGTTTGGTCTTTTAAAAGATCTTCTTCCAGAGTGATTTTGTCTTGGCCTGTCTGTTGTTTGGCAGAGAGATTCCTTATTTGTGATAGGCGTGGTACTTGTGATTCATCGTTGAAATTGTTATAGTTGGGAATGGTCACGTGGCATTAAGATTGAGCTGATTATTGGGCAAAGTTAATATTGTAAAATTGCATTTGGAGCATTGGTTTGATCTAGTTAAGCATTGTTTCTGGCTCACTGATGAATTCCTTGATTCTGTCATTTCTGCAGCTGATGAACAGAGAAATGTGATATGACATTTGTTTATTTAAGTTATACTGTAATACAAAGTTCTTCTGCATTAAGAATTGTTTTCTCATGTGCGAATGAAAGAAGCCATATCTTGTCAATCTGTTGGCCTTCTTGTTTATGTAGTCAAGTCTATTATGTGTCACTGATAGTTGCTAGTGGTGTATTCGAGATTTTGATTAACTCATTGGGCTGGACATTCCTGCTTTTGCCTCTGGTTCTTGATCAGTTCTTGTATGATATTAGTTTGCTTCTGATTTGTAGTGCTTTTGAAAAAGGTAAAACATTATTAAAGGATGATATCTTGGTGATGCGTTGTCAGTTTATTTTGTCCCTTGATATGGTACTAGCTACTTCCATTGTGACTGATTATTTAGTTATAGAGGTAGCAGTAAGTGGGAACAGACATGCCATCTTTTGGAATGAAAGTAAGTTGGCATTTCTACTGGTGCCAGTTCAGCAGTATTGTCCATAATTGGTGTGACAGGTTCTTTGCTATTTACTGGTCCTTCATTGGTCAGTGTACTTCTAGACAAAACTATCCATCCTTTCTGTCACAGTGCTAGTGTGACAGAAGCTGGATTTCAAAACTGGACCAATTTGGCAATTCTGGAAGAGAAAGCGACACTTGGACTTTCATGATAGTACTAGAGTAGTACATTTGTGGTTATGTTTGTATTTTTAGTTATTCCAAGTATGAAAGTAATAGTACCCAGTCTACTGAAAACAAGGTTGTTCAATGAGCGGTGAGTCATTGTGGAAGAAGATGCTGAAGTTCTAGCCTATGTTATGGAAGTAGTTGTACGAAAAGTACTAAATAGTGGAACATGGACCTGCAAAAGTGTTATAGGCATCATGGTGAGTTTCAGGGTGTTCGAACTTAAAAAATTTCTAAACCTTCAGGATTGGTCTTTTGGTTGTGATGATTCCAAAGGGAGAAGAATTGGGTCCTTTTGGTAAATAGATAGAAAAAGAAAATTGAGTTAACTTGAGGTGAACTAAATAAGAGGGGACTGATGGAAGAGAAAATAAAAGGGAGAGTTGCATAAAAGAACACTAAAACTGAGCATTACCTGCTGTTCGTTGAAGGAGCGTAGACTGCTAAGTGAAGGAGCGCAGACTGCTAAGTGAAAGAGCAAGGACAACAGAGCACAAGGAACAAGGACTACAAGTGAAAAAGAAAGGTTGAAGCTGATTGATTGTCTGAGGAAGGAAAAGAGCAAGACTAACATAGCACAACTGAGGAAAGGTTGAGACTGCTAAGTGAAAGAGCAAGGACAACAGAGCACAAGGAGCAAGGACTACAAGTGAAAAAGAAAGGTTGAAGCTGAGTGATTGTCTGAGGAAGGAAAAGAGCAAGACTAACATAGCACAACTGAGGAAAGGTTGAAAGCCAACAGAGCACAGCTGAGGAAGGGTTGAAAGCCAACAGAGTACAACAAAGCAAGGTTGAAGTCCTAAAGTTAGTTTTGACGGAGCAAGCTGCACGTAATACTAAGTGCCATGCTGATTAGAGCAATGTAAACGTGATCCCTCATCCCAAAAATTGGTTTGCCGATGTTTGATGGGTATAAAAGTACATACTATGGTGCAGCCCCTTGTGCGATTCTGGATTTTAGTGATGTTGGAATATGGTATTTGTCTCCCTGTAGAATAGCAGTCTTTATGGCCACATATTTGACATGGGCTTTGAATTCTTCTGAACTGCTGATCTATACATGAAAAACATTACAGTGCTTTATAGTAATAGTATTAACAGACAAAGTAAGTTGTCTGGTCATAAATTACTGTTTTCGTTAAATGTTGGTTACATGCGTTGCTATACATGAAAAACAATACAGTGCTTTATAACAGTAACTGAGAAAGTACATTTTTTGGTTATAAACTACTGTATTCATCAAATGTTGTTTGCATGTGCTGCTCATTGTTAAACTGATGAAACACCTTTTAAATAAAACACTGGAAATAATTATGCAAGAGAAACGAAATGTATGTATTTGCCCAAAAATAATTATGCAAGAGAAACTAAAATAATTGAAGAATCTCATGCAATCTGATTTCCACCAGTTATGTACATGGCGGACTTCATTTGAAACTTAATGCCCACTTGGAATATTTTAGAAGCATTTTTCTTTGAGTTCATCATTTATTATGTGGCATTTATGTGAATTCTTTCATGTGCATGTACTTGCTTACTTAATCATCCATTGATATTAAACTTGTACTATAAGTTGTGCTCAAATCATCTCTTCAAATCTTTTAATAATGTCTGTTGGTTATATGCATCAATACCAGTGTTATGTTTATAATAAAAAGTTGTGTTAAATTAATGCGAAAATGCTTTTTTTAACACTTATTGTTATTGATTACTTGGTATGAGATTCTTGAGTGGTTCTTCATGTAGATAATGGTTGAAAGAGATACAGGCCGTCCACGTGGATTTGGGTTTATTACCTTTGCTGACCGTCGGGGAATGGAAGATGCAATGAAGGAAATGCATGGACGGGAGCTGGGTGATCGTGCTATCTCTGTCAATAAGGCCCAGCCAAAAATGGGGTCTGATGATGCAGACCATGGTTACAGAAGTAGCTACTCATCTGGTGGTCGGGGAAACTATAGGGTGGGAGACAGTACAGGACAGGATGACTGCTTCAAATGTGGGCGTCCCGGGCATTGGGCCCGAGATTGCCCTACGGCAGGTGGTGGTCGGGGTGGCGGTGGCTCATTTTCTTCACGTCCTAGGTTTGGAGCTGCTGGTGGCCACGGGGATCGCCTGAGTAATGAACGTGATCGCTATGCTGATGATCGTTATGATGGAAGGCGTTATGGAGATGGGGATCGGTATGATGACCGTTATGGCAGCCATGATCGCCAACCCAGTGACAGGTAAACCAGGTTTTTGGTTGTTGGTAACTGAATTACTGCTCTGGTTCTCATTTTGCCGAGTTTTAAAACATCAATCAATTATATCTTTGAAAAAGTAATTCACTATCTTGTCCTTTTTACCTTTATAAGTGGCATTTATAAAGGCCATGATTGGATTCACATTTATTTAGTTGACCTTATCTGATATGCCTTTAGGGTGCATTTAGGCATACAGCTTAACTAAACATTTATTCAGTAAGCTATTTTGTGTAAGTTAGAAAGTAATTATTTCTATAAGCTTCTTTTAAGCTTATTGAAATAGGATAAAAATAGTTAACAAGAAGCTTCTAAGTTATTTTCATAAACTATATTCATAAGTTTATTTTCATGAGTTATTCTCGTAAGCCAAAATAAGCTCTTCCATATACCCCTAAGTAGTATGAATTCTTTTGTTTTTGGATAAAATAGACCTGGAATATAACTTTTTGGTTACCAAAGAGTTTTATGTATTTGTTACTATCTAATGCTTTACTATTAAACTGTTAAGGTATCCAACAAATGGAGATCGTTTTGGAAGTGGTAGAAATGGCGGTTCAGATCGTTACCCACAAAATGGTCAGGGCAAAGATAGAGGTTACGATCGGCTAGGTGGTCCACGTGGAGCTGCCGCCGATAGATATGGAGGTGGAGTGCCAGCAAGAGATGAAGGAAGGAATTATAGGAGCAGCAGGCCTGGTCCATATGATCGCCCCAGTAGGGGTGCTCCTCCATCTTCATTTGATCGTTACTGATTGTTTACCTTTGCTGAATTTTCTTCTAGCCAGATGCATAAGACATACTATGGACCTAGTTTTCTCTACGTAGGACATGGAAGTTTCATTAAACAATTAGATTGTAGTTTCTTAGATTATGGATTGGTTTGTTTATATTTTTATTCTGAGCTTGCAAACCTCTGTTGAGTTATTTCCTATTTTGGATTCATGGCTAGAAGTTATCAATCCGAGTAGCTTAAATTCTCTTCTCTCATATGCATTACAAAAATTTAAATGGCTTATTAAAAAGTAACTCATGTATAAGTCCTTGTTTATCACTAATGATAACTAGTTTATTATAAATTTTACTTTTATGTGGGTTTGGTACTATAAGTTACATAACAAGTTTATCTAGAAAAAAAGTATATGCTAGCGTTTGATAAATTGGCTTATTTCATTAAGATATGAGTGTATAAGCTTGTACTTGAGGTAGTTTTTAAGTTTTAAAGTTAGAGACTTATTTCATTTTGCACATGTGAGTTAGCTTATTAGTTAATCTCACTAAGTGTTTCTGATTTCATCAACTAACTTATCAACTCTAAGTTTCTACCCATAATTTATATAAGCTTTCAACTACTTTATAAGCTTCCTGTTAACTTACATGATTTTCTAAATTCTTGATTATTATGATTGTATGAATTATAAAAGGAAGCAGAATAGGAAAACAACTTATTGCAAACAATTTCATTTATTTGTTCTAAAGATATACACTATTTTGCAGCTACTAATTTATTGTAGACAAGAAATCATTACAATAACTTCCACTCCACTATAAATTACATACATTTGTGAATTTTATTACATTTGTTGTAGCAGTTGCTCCATGTCTAATTCCTTTTATCAATATATGCCAATCATAAACTATTTACCAATTCCTAGACAAATATATTTACCCTTCATTTGCAGCAGGTTCTCCAGTTCTATTCTGAGTCACTGTCCTCTCATTCTCAGCAGTTCTAGCTTCCTCTCTAAACTTCTTATATATATCATTTCTATAAAACTCTCTAGTCCTTAGCACCAAAATGAGAGACACAAGCGCTCCAAAAAAGCTAACTGAAGTGATTATAATAAAAGCCATTCTATAACACTCACCTCCATTGCAATTCAACTCTTCCCCTAGCTTCCTCTTTAGTCCTAATGCAGCCATTTGCTTTCTTGCTTCCTTGTCATACAAATTCCCTGCAACCCTCACATTGAGCAAATATGACCCAATTGGGCTTGCTATTGATCCAACATTGTACAATGTTGAGTAATATTTAAGACCAAAAAGTTCAGATATGATGGAATAGAGTATAGGCCAGTTTGCACCAAAGCAGAACCCAATAATAATTGAGGCTACATAGAGACCATTTGGGACATTGAATGCAATTAAAAGGTGACCAACACAAGACAACAAAAGAACTAATGTGAGCATGAGAGGTCTAGGGACTTTAAATTTGGTTATGATAATTTCTGACACAACTCCTTGAACTATTTTACCTAGGTAGATCCAAATGGCCATAAGGGACACAAATGTTGTTATACT
The DNA here is from genome assembly GCF_001865875.1 of Lupinus angustifolius. NCBI lineage: Eukaryota > Viridiplantae > Streptophyta > Magnoliopsida > Fabales > Fabaceae > Lupinus > Lupinus angustifolius. Next base: position 11,444,348 of record NC_032015.1, on the reverse strand, counting down.
ATGTGGAGGGTATCCTAAAGATGTTCCAATCTGACCTAAGTTGTTAACAACAGTGAGGGTACCACCAAGTCCACAAATTGTTGCTAGGAAAAGAATAACCATATCAGTGCTGAAAAGGGCTTGAAGTATTGTGTGATCTTCACCTATACTTGGGGGCTTGAACATGTTTTTCCATAAGGAAACTTGTTTTTTGGTTGATATCACTAGATTTGTCTTCTCTGTAGTTACATTCAAAGGTTTAGGAGGATCATCACCATATATGTTTTCTTGTTTCCTCTTCCAAATCTTGTGTTCTTCCACAATAACAATAGCAAGGGGCAGAATGAGTAAGAGAAGCATCACAGAAACAGTGACATAATACTGATTCTGAGTAAAGGTGACACATTTCTCCACTATGATTATTATCATGAGGAACCCTGCAAGAACTAGTGTCAAATAGAGGAAATTATAGAAAGCTTTGGAATCACTTGGCTTTTGAATTGACCTGTGATGCCTGATAAATGGTAGAAAAACAAAAGTTATAGCAGTTGGTAACCATGCCATAAGAAGAATAAGAGATTTTGAATCATTTCCATAGAAAGCATAGTATATCTGAGTGATGATTGCAGCACTCAAACCAAGATAACCATTCAGAATTCCTATGACAATGCCCCTACTTCCAGGGAAATTCTTTACACTAGTGACCAATGCTCCAGTATTGGTGGAACAATGAGAATTTGCTCCAATAAAGATGTACAAACACATGTTCCAAACTTGAGGCATGGCAATTTTTTTGGTCACAACAAGCCATATCATAAAGTACCCAAAAAAGTTAAGAACCCCACCAATTGTTAAGACAACACAAGGAGGAGTAACCTCATTGATCAGGCCTGAAAGAATGCCTATGTTGGAACCCAAGTCCTTGAAAAAGCTTAAGAGGTTAAGAGTGGATTGGTCATAGCCCAAAACTAACTTGATTTCTCTTGAATAAAGGGCAAACATGTAGCTTGCACCAGATACTGACATGATCATGAATGAAGAGAACACCATGAACCATCTTCCTCTAAGGATTTGGAAGGTGAATACTTTGTTTTTCCCCCAACTATGTTGTTCTGATAACACCATTTTCTCTCACTCCTAAAGCATACAAAGTGGATGTTTCTTTGATAGAACAAATATATGATTTGTTTCTGAACAATAGTGGGTTAGAATATATATGCAGTAGAGTCTGAATTTGCCATGTGGTTGTATAATTTCACTTTTATGTGCGAATATAATAGTAGAATAAAATATTTTCTTATACCACTAAAATTATGACATGTATACTGTTTTTTTTCTCCAATTTTTAGAACTATTTTTGTAAACAATGAGTAAATAGTACATATGTCATAACTTTATTGCTTAGAGAAGATAATTTAGTTCACATTGTAAGGAGATTTGGTAAAACAAAAGAGATGTTTTGTTTATGAGGGTTAGAATATATATGTAGTAGAGTCTGAATTTGTTCTGTGGTGTTGTAAAATTACAGTTTTATGCCTGAATATGATTGTATAATAAAATATTTTTTTATATCAAGAGATAAATTATTTTTTCCACTTATTTGAATTATGATCTGTGTACTATTTTTTTTTAGTTTTTAGAAATATTATTGTGAATAATGATTAAAAGAGACCCATGTCATAACTTTAATGACGTAAGAAAATATTTTAATTTTTTGGTATAAGAAAGTACTTTATTTTCGTGAAAATGTATTTACTGTTACTTTTTTTATCTAGACAACGTCGAGTGTTTTCATAGAATATATGATTCTTCTGAGTTGAGAACATTCACAGCATAATTGGGACTAGCTTTCCTTGTTGAAGTTATTTTATGCAGACTCAAATATGAAACATTCCTTAAAAACAGAACATGTATTACTTTAAAACAAGCATCACCTGTGTAGATATTTTCTCAATTCAATAGTGAGTGTCATTGTGTAATGTGATATCATTTAACAGAATTATTAAACAGTATGAAAATACCTATTAATTTAACAGCAAATACGTACTTATATTTTTTACTACAATTTTAAGAAATATTTCTTTTTGAGTCATCATTTATACACATTCAGTAATTGTTGATAGATTATAGGTGATATATTGTAGACACTATTGAAAAAGATTATAATATTTATGTTTTGTGGTTGTAAAAATTTATAAATTATAATTGTATAATCTATTATTTATTTATATTATCTTTTATGAAAAATCAATAACAATAGAATAGAAAGATAATGTATAAAACTTTTAGACAATTATTACATAACACTTTTTTCCTCCTACAAAAGTCATATGCTATCTGTCCATAAATATTAAATACAAAACAAATTTTCAACTGCAAACCATAGCATTAATTAGGACCATTGAATTCTCTGCGTTAACTCTATTCTTTTTTTTAAACATTAAATCATTTTCAAAATAAAAACCAGGGCTTTAAATATAATTTGAGAATATTCCCTATTATCTATCATTTGGAGAAAAAATTGTTTCTAGGTTAATGTAAAACTTCAACAATAGATATGGAGATAAATAAAAAATTAACGATTTTAAACCATAATTGATAAAAATAATTTATGATGGACTAATAATTGATTTAAAAAATGAGTATTTAAGGTAAAGGAATATGTTTTATTGTTAATTATTTTGAAGTTTTAGTGAGATATATAAGATTATTATGACTATTGAGTAGTAGCATTAGTATATGTTAATAACAACATAATCAATTAGCTTTTAGGACAGTTTCTTATTCAAAGCCACATGTATACATCTACTTATGATCATTTTATACTTATACTTTCAGAGACTTTAAAATAGGGGAGATAGTACCTGACCCTATCCACTTACTCAACTTGGCTTAATAGTGATCGACCCCAAATAGGGTTGGGTCTCATCGGCTCTAGAGTCAGGTTTGTGTTTAAAAATTAGACCCGATCAATATTTAGGACCAGATAAGTGACAAGTACTACCCGACCCGGAGCCTGACCTTATCCACTTACTCAACTTGGCCCAATAGTGATCGATCCCGAATAGGTCGGGTCTCATCGAGTCTAGAGTCAGGTTTGTGTTTAAAAATTAGACCCGATCAATATTTAGGGCCGGATAAGTGACAAGTACTACCTGCCCGGAGCCTGACCTTATCCACTTACTCAACCTGGCCCAATAGTGATCGACCCCGAATAGGGTCGGGTCTCATCGGGCCTAGAGACGAGTTTGAGTTTAAAAGTTAGACCCAATCATTATTTAGGGCTGAATAAGCGACAAGCACTACCCGTCCCGGAGCCTTAGACCCGTCTCATGGTTATTCATTCATCATGTTTGTATGTGTCTCTATTTAATCATATACAAAATAATAACATCTCTTTGGTCGAACGTATTAGTGATTCTCTAATTTTTCATCATATATACATGATTAAACATATATATAATATATCATTTAATATGTTAAATTACATATTTATAATAATAAATAATATTGAGAAGACTTTGTCTAAAATGTGCGTGCATTATATTTAATCGGATCTGAGATCGAATTCGGGTTTAAATGCTGACTCATTCAATATTTAGGGTCAGGTTAACTTCAAATACAAGATTGAGTTCAAGTTCATAAAAATGACCCAATCAATATTTAGAGTGAGGTAAGGGATGAACCTTACTCAACCCAATCTGACCTATGCTCACCCCTACTTAAAAATATATATTATAGTAATAAGGATGGTAGAGACTACAGTTGAAATGATAGTTACAGACCACATATCTCAACTGAGAATGAAATTTAGTACAATCCTTAGTTTTCTGAAATTTTTTAGTTTACTCAAGAAACGTATTCCATTCAACTATTTTTCTATTGTCATTTATGCTAGACCCTCGTGGGACCTGTTTTAAATGCACCATTTGAAAGATGAAAATAAAGTCGCAAAAAGCAAAGACTCCTTAACCACAACGCCACTGCACGATAGAAAATACATCGACTAACATGTTGGGGACTCTAAGTAGCCACGAGTTTCGAAAATTTGGAGTAGGACCAGTTTCATTCCTATTATCCTATATATGATTTATTACAATAAATAAATAAATATAGGGATTTGCTAACATGAAGAAAGTGCTTTTTCAGTTAGCTACATGTTAGCAATGTGTACTAAAAGAATTGGATAAAAATATTATTACTCTTTTGTTGGAACAAATTTTATAATACGGGTATTTTTGTAAATGACCTCTAAAACCCCCAACACTTCAATCCCCCTCCTCATATCATTCATTCTCAAATTTCAAAACCCTATATTTCTCTCCTCTTCTGCAACCACCTTCGCCCACATTAAACAATATATATTATTGGTGGGATCAAGAGAAGAGCAATTTATAGTAATTGATTCCTTTTTATTGGGTGTTTGGTTGACTTAGGTGTTTGGTATAACCTTGCAGTCCGAGAAACTTAAAAGAGTTGCAGAAATAATTGATGCTTCAGTCAAAATCTACAAGCCATGGGTGTTATTAGGTTCCATAGACACTGCAAGTTTATTTTCCCTTTTGAATGGGTGTTATAGCATATGGTCGGATTCAGGACTTGAAGAAGCTCTGTTCAGTATATCATTAATGTTGAGCTAGACTACATTTGTAGAAAATTAGTTGAATCCATTAAGTACATTCATGAGCTTGATGAGCATGTACATACTATTGTATTATGTTTAGTGTTTGTGCCAAACGCTACCAAATAAGGTGATTACACTTTGTTTTCCTTTACTTTTATTTTCTTGTTGAATTGGTTCTATCATATATTAATGAGATTTAGTTGTTTTCTATTGCAAAGTGTGGTCATGGTAACACAAAAATTGTACCATTGTACAATGGTGTTATAGTTTGGTTCTCAATTTGACAAGTTAGCATGACAGAGAACTTATTTATTTGGGGACCCTTCCATTTGAGCTTTTAGGTGTTTACTATGAGTCATGTGTTTCAAATATTGGTCAAGTTCCTGGAGACAAGTGGAACGAAAGAAGACATGCGGAGACAAAAGGATGATCAAGTTTACATTATACAAAAAGATGAATAGAATAATGTAAACTAGATTGCTCCATTTCTATTTCCAATCAATGTTTCCATATCAAGGATACTTAAGCCTATTATTGTATCTAAAGTCAGACAAAAGTGTAGTTCTATGCTATTTGGCAACAAAAGTGTATAAATATACATTATGCAATGAAAATTGTTCACATTTACATTTTCTATAAAAGAATCTTTGTCAAGCTGCAATTAAATTAGTTCTACATGTAATAAAACATATATATAACATTCATTTGTACAGAATAAGTGCAGGTGGTAAAAAAATCCCAGCCTCTGCAATTATTTTTATTCTTCCTATCTTTTAGTCCTCTAAAACAATTACTTTTATTCTTCCATACTTTATAACATTCAACTTCTACATTATAATTACTTTATTCTTCCTATCTTTTAGTCCTCTAAAGAACAATAGGTGTAGGTGGTGAAAAAATCTCATAATCTATGGTTCACATACATCTGTGCAGAAAAAATATGAGACTATGCACCATCAAGTGAAAAAATCCAATCCTCTAAAGCAACAGGTGGTGAAGAATAAACCAAAAAAGAGTAATGGACTTCACAAATAAATGTTCACAAAAACTAAGCTGTAAATAAATGTTCACAAAAACTAAGTAAGCACAATTGATGCAAAACAATATTGTTTAAATAAATGTTCACAAACTAAGTTGTAGGTGCAAAACTAAGCACAATTTGTTTACATCTGGACCTGAATTAATGAAGTTAAGTAAAAAACTATCAATTACTTATTAGGAGATTGAGAACTCAATAATGAGACTTTTTTTTCCTTTTGTTTGGATAATTTCTTGAGCCATGATTCGTTCCACCACAATTAGGAAAGTGGCAACAACGTGGTTTTTTTGCAACTTCAACTCCCCCTTTTGGTCTTGATCCATTTGGTCGACCTTTTGTCTTAGAAATGATGGGATTCTCAATATCGCAATCGTCATCACCATCTCTAACATCACTTTCCAAATCAATTGTTTGTTTTGGAACACCCGACATGTTTTTTACCAACTCAATGACTCACTCTAATTCTTTAGTAGCTACTACAACTCGATCTTTTGTCTTCAATGTTTCAACTTCTAGGCATTGCATCATAGACCGGAACTCAATAGATGAGTTATTATTGCAATTGATTATGTGACTAGATTTTGGGATCAATGAACTCTCTCGTCTCCATCGAGAAGGAAGATATTTTTCTGGGAGACAAAAATAATCATTCTTCAACAACACTCGAATAGCATGTCTACACAATATCCCACAATTCAAATTCTCTACAAGAACAATGAATCAATTCTTCATCTTTCTCTTTTATCAGACTTACCAACCGACCTCCATCAAGCTTGGTATGATACCGCACTATGTAAGAGTCAATGTCAATTTTAGTTGCTGCATATTTTGAAGATAACTCAATTTCGTGTTGGAGTAACTGAAAGGCATAAGGTGTGAGTATATTTGCAGCATGTTCCTCGATTGGAAAACTTGTTCTAATTTGAGGATTATGATACTTTTGACGCATTCTTGCCTTTTCTCCAGCTTGATTTCTAATATTAACAGCAACTCCAACCTATACAAAAATATACTAATTATGAAAAGTTAATTGACTAAAAATAACATACTTGAAATAAGGAAACAAAGTAAGCACATACTTGATTTACAAAGTCCACCAAGCTCGTTCTGACATTTAGGAATTTTTTAATATATGAATTTATAGATTCTGAACGTCCAGTTGTCGTCATTCCAGCAAAAAATAGTCCTTCAAATAGGCCAAAGCCCAAAAATGACGATGAGAATACAATGAGACAATATGATGATGATCTTTCCTTAGATCAAGGTTGTGAACCATCATTTCCCATTGTTGCTCAAAATCACTTGCATATTCTAAATTGTATAGCCTATAGAACTCGGATTTGAAGTCTTCATATTTTGGGCCCAAAGAGAAAGAAAATCAATTTGGAAACTTTGATACAATATGCCATATGAAAAATTCATGTTTTGTGTTTGACAATTTCATTGAAATAGCTTCTTTAAGTGCATGGTCTTGATCCGTGAGAATTGTTCTTGAATATTTTCCCTTGACAAAGTACAAAAAACTCTGAAAAAGAAAACAAAATATATAAAACGATTTAATGTTCCAAGTTAAAACTTAACTGATAAAAACAACTTCAAATAATCAGAATATACGTTTAAAGCTCATATGAAGGAAGGTATATTCTCATCTCGCAATAGAACACATCCAAAGAAAATTGAATTTCCATGATTATCAATCCCAACCCATAGTCCAAGAGGCATATCATAACGATTTATTCGATATGTAGTATCGAAGACAACCACATCTCCAAAAGCTTCATATGCTCGAATTGAATCACCGAATACCCAAATAATATGCTCTAATTTGTTATTATCATCCATCGTGAAATCATATTGAAAGGCATCATCTATGTCTTTTAAACTTTTGCATAATTTGAGAACGTCTAAAGCATCATTTTCATTACCGACACTACATTGAAATTGCAAAAAAATTCTTACATCTTTCTCCAAATATTGCAAAAATGGCTTGCCTCTATTCCTTTCTCCAATTCAAGCATTCTCATTATAATACTTATTGAACAACCAACTTTAGATAACAATAATATATGAATTTTATCATTGCTAGGTATGTCACGATAAGCAGGAAGAAATCGAACTTCTTTATCATCCAACAATGCATGGTTTTTAGAATTACTAAAATATGTAACCACCCAACGTTCTTCGAAGTTAATTTGTCTTTTAGTAATAAACAATTTTGCACTACAATTGCATCTTGAACTTTTCCGTTTCCTTTGTTTTTCTAGTTCACTAACTTTTTGTTGGTTGATAATACCAGCTCAATGACAAATGAACTCTCTTCTATAAATATACTCAGTGTTATTTTCAATATGTTTATAAGTGTGACCTCTTCTAACTGAAAAACCACATCTCTTTGCAAATAAACAGTAAAAATTGTATGTGTTTTCTTCACTGTTAAATATTTGTCCTTTATAAGGAGTTGATCCATTGGTTTTTTCAGCATGACCTAAATGTTCACTTTGTTGCTCTTGAATATCATGATCATTAGATGTTACGTCAAAATTTCTAACAAGTTCTATTGGCCAACTATCACTTTCTTGAGATGCCATCATGTAACCTATAAGTAAGAAAATGTAGAGTGTCAGAATAGATAATTGTAGAGCACATAACTATTGTATGTAATTTGAGAGGGAAAAAATTGCCAGTAAAGCCCCAAATAGTGAGAGAGAGAAAAAATCAACAAGGATGAGATATTGAAACAAAACATTCATAACACAAATAGTAAAGCATGAAACAGTGAGAGAAAAAATCAATTACTCCCATTGTGCTAAGGCTTAAGGCCTTCATCAATTTGAAAATAACCCTTTGTATGATTTGCTGGAATAAAGGCAAAATGGATTTCATATCCATTGTAAAAGGAGGAAAAATAAAGTGGATGAATAATACCTTCGCTGAATGAAATTTCATATTGGAAGTTTAGTTGTTTGGATTCCTTGCTATTATGCATTCTTCATGTATATCCCCTTCCAACTGTTTCTATTCACTAACTCACAAATAATATATATTGTTTAATGTGAGTGAAGGTGGTTGCAGAAGAGAAGAGAAATATAGGATTTTGAAATTTGAGAATGAGTGATATGAGGAGGGGGATTGAAGTGTTGGGGGGGTTTTAGAGGTCATTTATAAAAATACCCGTATTATAAAATTTGTTCCAACAAAGGAGTAAAGGTATTTTTGTCCAATTCTTTTGGTACATATTGCTAACATGTAACTAACTGAAAAGCACTTTCCTCATGTTAGCAAACCCCATAAATATATATATATATATATAAATCACTCATATTTAAGAGGAGCATAGTCTAGGGATGGTAATTGGTACCTGAACCAATAGATATTCACGTATAATACTTATAATTGGTCTAGTCCAAGTTCATGCTAATTGATTTGTAGATAATTTAGAAATAAGATTTTGATACTTATTGTTGGATGAATCTGAATCCGAGTAATGAAATACCCAGATATGTGAGTACCAAACTCACTATTCATTTCTATATATAACAACATAATTATAATATTATATTAACCATAATTATAATGTTATATCGTTAATCTATAAATTTAATATCATATTAATCCATAAATGTGATTATTATATTGTTAAAGAGAAGAATATTATGTTGTCATTTCATATGTGTGATGTAATGTTATGTTAATTAAAAAATTCTTGCTAAATAAATTTTCAATCTTATTCAAGTTGTCACTTTGTTTTTTATATGTTTGTTGAGTAAAATGAGTTGAATTTAATAATCAATTTAAATTGCATTAAAATTATGTTTTATAATTTTTCAAAACAACATATGAAATTATAAAAAATAAAATACACAAATCATAAATTATCCAAACTTTTTTTAATATTTTATGAACTCATAGATAGTGACAAATTCATTGGGTATCATCAAAGCACTCGCGAGTATAAGACTGAGATGTCAACTAAGAGGAGAATGAATTAGTTGTTTAAAGACTATGACATATTTTTCTGCAAAATTCAAGAGTTAATAACAGCGAAAAAGTTATGTAGAAAATATCAAGTAAATTTAAGGAGATAAGGGAGAAGAGAGTACACATAAATTTTATACTAGGTCACACATTCTTGTCCATTGAAGACTGCATCCAATATTCTTGCAGCACAAGAGATTTCTTCACTAGATATTAAGAGTAGCAATTACAATTTCTCACCCCGAGATTGTCTTGTATCTTACTCACTCTCTAATACCTAAATCACTCTTTGGAAAATACCATTTCCAAGTGATTCTATCCCCTTTCTTATCACACTCTTGTGAGAGAAAGTAATTCAATACTTTGAATGAAAAAAACATTAACTATGACAATGATTGCCTTTACAAGATTTGAAACTATGAACTCTTGCAATCCGATAACTCTTTGTATACTTTAGTACTAATGCTCAGAAGGTTTGAATAACTTTGAAACAACAATTACGACAACTTTAGAAAATATATTCTGAAAGTTAAGAACAAATTGCAAGAAGTGTAGAGCAAGTATTTCAGAAAAGTATAATTGTGTAAGTGAGTTACATGTTGTTAATTATGAGTTTAAATGCCTTTATATAGACTTCCCAATCAACCATAACACCTCTACGAAAAGGTAGGAATCGATTGGAATGAAACCATTTCGTTTGGGTTGAAAGTTGTGTAGTTTGAACCTGAAAACTGATGCAATAGCTCTCGGTAATCGATTACCTAATCGATGTAATCGATTACCCAAACATTATGTCCATCTGAGTAATTGATTTTCACAGGCTGTAATCGACTACTCACAAGTTGTAATCGATTATCCAACTATTTTGTCCAACAGAGTAATTGTTTACCATGTCCATCATGTAACCTATAAGTAAGAAAATGTAGAGTGTCAGAATAGATAATTGTAGAGCACATAACTATTGTATGTAATTTGAGAGGGAAAAAATTGCCAGTAAAGCCCCAAATAGTGAGAGAGAGAAAAAATCAACAAGGATGAGATATTGAAACAAAACATTCATAACACAAATAGTAAAGCATGAAACAGTGAGAGAAAAAATCAATTACTCCCATTGTGCTAAGGCTTAAGGCCTTCATCAATTTGAAAATAACCCTTTGTATGATTTGCTGGAATAAAGGCAAAATGGATTTCATATCCATTGTAAAAGGAGGAAAAATAAAGTGGATGAATAATACCTTCGCTGAATGAAATTTCATATTGGAAGTTTAGTTGTTTGGATTCCTTGCTATTATGCATTCTTCATGTATATCCCCTTCCAACTGTTTCTATTCACTAACTCACAAATAATATATATTGTTTAATGTGAGTGAAGGTGGTTGCAGAAGAGAAGAGAAATATAGGATTTTGAAATTTGAGAATGAGTGATATGAGGAGGGGGATTGAAGTGTTGGGGGGGTTTTAGAGGTCATTTATAAAAATACCCGTATTATAAAATTTGTTCCAACAAAGGAGTAAAGGTATTTTTGTCCAATTCTTTTGGTACATATTGCTAACATGTAACTAACTGAAAAGCACTTTCCTCATGTTAGCAAACCCCATAAATATATATATATATATATAAATCACTCATATTTAAGAGGAGCATAGTCTAGGGATGGTAATTGGTACCTGAACCAATAGATATTCACGTATAATACTTATAATTGGTCTAGTCCAAGTTCATGCTAATTGATTTGTAGATAATTTAGAAATAAGATTTTGATACTTATTGTTGGATGAATCTGAATCCGAGTAATGAAATACCCAGATATGTGAGTACCAAACTCACTATTCATTTCTATATATAACAACATAATTATAATATTATATTAACCATAATTATAATGTTATATCGTTAATCTATAAATTTAATATCATATTAATCCATAAATGTGATTATTATATTGTTAAAGAGAAGAATATTATGTTGTCATTTCATATGTGTGATGTAATGTTATGTTAATTAAAAAATTCTTGCTAAATAAATTTTCAATCTTATTCAAGTTGTCACTTTGTTTTTTATATGTTTGTTGAGTAAAATGAGTTGAATTTAATAATCAATTTAAATTGCATTAAAATTATGTTTTATAATTTTTCAAAACAACATATGAAATTATAAAAAATAAAATACACAAATCATAAATTATCCAAACTTTTTTTAATATTTTATGAACTCATAGATAGTGACAAATTCATTGGGTATCATCAAAGCACTCGCGAGTATAAGACTGAGATGTCAACTAAGAGGAGAATGAATTAGTTGTTTAAAGACTATGACATATTTTTCTGCAAAATTCAAGAGTTAATAACAGCGAAAAAGTTATGTAGAAAATATCAAGTAAATTTAAGGAGATAAGGGAGAAGAGAGTACACATAAATTTTATACTAGGTCACACATTCTTGTCCATTGAAGACTGCATCCAATATTCTTGCAGCACAAGAGATTTCTTCACTAGATATTAAGAGTAGCAATTACAATTTCTCACCCCGAGATTGTCTTGTATCTTACTCACTCTCTAATACCTAAATCACTCTTTGGAAAATACCATTTCCAAGTGATTCTATCCCCTTTCTTATCACACTCTTGTGAGAGAAAGTAATTCAATACTTTGAATGAAAAAAACATTAACTATGACAATGATTGCCTTTACAAGATTTGAAACTATGAACTCTTGCAATCCGATAACTCTTTGTATACTTTAGTACTAATGCTCAGAAGGTTTGAATAACTTTGAAACAACAATTACGACAACTTTAGAAAATATATTCTGAAAGTTAAGAACAAATTGCAAGAAGTGTAGAGCAAGTATTTCAGAAAAGTATAATTGTGTAAGTGAGTTACATGTTGTTAATTATGAGTTTAAATGCCTTTATATAGACTTCCCAATCAACCATAACACCTCTACGAAAAGGTAGGAATCGATTGGAATGAAACCATTTCGTTTGGGTTGAAAGTTGTGTAGTTTGAACCTGAAAACTGATGCAATAGCTCTCGGTAATCGATTACCTAATCGATGTAATCGATTACCCAAACATTATGTCCATCTGAGTAATTGATTTTCACAGGCTGTAATCGACTACTCACAAGTTGTAATCGATTATCCAACTATTTTGTCCAACAGAGTAATTGTTTACCATGTTGTGTAATCGATTACTCAAAAGGTGTAAACGATTACCTTGATCAATTTTTGTTGGATAACTTGTTTCTCACTCATGGAAAATGTTACTTAGTTATGGTACCGTTACTTAGTCATAGTAACCTGTTACTTAGATCTCGTAACTTGTTACATAGTATTTTGAAAATTGTTTTCATTTATACTTGTGTTTATCAATTTTATTTTAAAATATTTTTGAGCATTACTAATAACTATATATTTAGAGTATAAAGATAGAAGTACCTAAAGACTTAGATTCTAAATTCTTGAAGTTTTGTCTTCATTGTCTTCATAAATATTCTTGCTTTTCTTCTTTTATGTGATGTTGGTGTCTTCATCAAAACCGTGTCAAGTTCAGGAGCAATATATTCTTCACAATCTCCCCCCCCCCCCTTTGATGATGACAAACCAATATCTTCTAGACAGTTTAGTTTTCTAAGAGTAGTATACTTTGTGATATTCTTGACTTGTCTTGAGTATGCTTCCCCTTTGATTTGGACTTATGTGCCTGAAATAATTTTAAACAGAAAATATACTCTCCAACTTTTCTCCCCATTTTGACTTCATCAAAAAGAAGAAAAACCAAGAGTTCAACACACTATATATAACATACAATATGTATATATCAAACATAAAAGTAACATACTATAGTAGTAAATTAAAATATGTTCGTACAAAGGTCAAACATAATCAGAAAAACAACGAAAACAACAATTGTCCACAATCATGCAACATTAAAAACAGAATTCCTAGACAATAAATATTCTAAGACTCAGGCTTAGTGCTATCATCATGAAGGTCCATGTTATTGATCTTATGCAAGACCTGTCGATAAGCTAAGGCTATGACTTAAAGGAAGGCCAGAAGAACTAAAGAACCACACCCACTAGAGCTAAAGGAGACCAAATGGACTTGCGGGAGGTGAAGGTTGTTGGTTTACCCGTGGTATCTAACGGGACATTGGCCTCCCTCCCGCTATGACTCACTGTACATTCCTTTAGTTATAGGCGTGTCCAATCCGAAAATAGTCTGTTCCACATAGTGCAAGGAAGCTTGGTGGGGTTTCATACGAGGGTCCTGCGTACTGTGCCATCGTCCAACCAGTACAGTACGACCATTTCTTTTTAATAGTTTGAATATATAATAATTTAATATATATATTTATAAAACTCATACATATTATCTATATTATTTAAAAAATATATTTTATTTGTGCATTTAGTCCTATACTTTAGAATTGAAAGCCCTCATTTGTGGAAATTGTATCCTTGTCTTTGTTTATGTATTGGATTGGAACAAATTACTATAATTCGACCCAGCCTACGAATCAATCTACATTTTTCACAAATTTTACGAGCAGATGCCCTTATTTTCATATTTGCCATTCCTTAAATGAACCCCTAATCTCTTTATTGGAAGAAAATAAGTTTTCTTTTAATTTTTCACTTATAAGCGTAAGCGTACCCCCCAAAAAATATTTAAGTTGAAAAAAAAGTCTAATTAAATGATTTAGACTGTCATTTTAACTTTCAAGAAAGACGTTGAAGCTTGAATTGGACTTGTTGATTATGAGAGTCAAGAGTATCCATTTGATTAGAGATGTAGCCTCGAAGAGAGAATAACTCATTCATGACCATTTGATTGGTAGGCATGAGAGCAGATGAAGAAGACTCATCATGAAACTCAGAATGTTGATGTCCAGGAGGGTTAGTAGAGATATTTGCATTTGGATCAGAAGGTTCAGCATGTCTATCACTTTGATGCTTATAGAGTCTATCAATGAGATCTCGAAAGAAGCCCATTTTGTGGATCACATCCACATCGATCTTACGATCGCGTGCATCAAGTGTGACTTTGGATTCACTAGCAGTGGATACACCAAAATGCTCAAGTATGTTGGTTATGAAGATTGCATAAGACAAATGGTTGTGAGTATCTCGAACAGACCACATATGTCTCATTAGTGTGTTAGCCCAATTGATTTAAAGGTTATGCTTTATAGCATGCATCAATTGCAGTTCCATATCATTGATTTGAGAATGATTTGAATATTTTGGAAGAATGACATAACTTAAAAATTAATAAAGGAAACGATCTTCGAGATTGAGATTTCCTACAGCAAGGATATCTCTACTCTTTATAGTTTCACATAAAGCCAATTGCTTACACATTTCTATTTCCCCTTTAGAAAATCTACACATATAAATCTTTTTTATCCCATTCGCATGCAAGACCGGAATCTTTTATGCTTCCTTGAGAAGGTATGTTACAACATATTGAACTGAAGGTCTTCACATCTAAGACAATTTCTTTTCCTTTCACATAGGATGTTAGGCGATTTTTCCTAAAGTTCAAGTTGCAGTAAAATAATTTAACAAGTTCAGGATAATATGCATTCGATTTCTCACAAAAATAAAAAAGATCTTGTTTCCTTAGATGAGTAGGGAAATGAAAATCTTCAAACTCAAAGTTACTAATATTACCATACTTAGAAGCAAAGATGAAGCGTCCAAGAAAATGCTCTGAGAAAACTTTGTGTTGTTCATCATTTGCGAGAAGACGTGCCAAATCCAAAGGATTAGCCTCAGAAGATGAAACTCATTGCTTCCTTTGAGACACACTAGTACGTTGTTTCTTAGCTCTTGATGATGAATCTATTGATTGAGTTTTTTTTTTAAAAGTTAGGTTTTTGAGGTTTGAGAGATTTGCGGATTTTTTATTCAGGCCACTAAACACGAAATCTATGGAATAGAAGTGTTTAGAATTGAAAATGTGATATAAAACGAGTCAAAAAAAATACACAAATCAGATCAAAAATGAAGATTTTAGAGAAAATCTAGGGTAGACACGAAAAGAGCGGTTTGAGGAGGAAGAAGAAGTGTTTGAAAAATGAGGAGGGAAAATTAAATAATGGTCAGAGTAATTGGTTACTCAACATAAAAAATTCACAGATTTCAAACAGACGTCTTAATGAATCGATTACACAAGAGGGTAATCGGTTACTAAAGATTCATGTTCATCATGTATGCTTAATTCACGTCTAATTTTTTAGAAATGTTCTTTTGCCAAGGGTTTAGTGAATATATCTGCTAGTTGGTCATGAGTATCAACAAATTCTACAAATACATCTTTCTTTTGGACATGGTCCTAAGGAAGTGGTGTCTTATATCTATGTGTTTAGTTCTATAATGCATTACTGGATTCTTTGTGAGGTTTATAGCACTAGTATGTCACATTTTAGGGGAATGCATCCCAAGTCTAAGCCATAATCTTGTAATTGTTGTTTAAACCACAACACTTGGGCACAACAACTTCATGCTGCTATGTATTTTGCCTCAACGGTACATAGGACAACACAAGCTTGTTTCTTGCATGACCATGAGACCAGTGCATTTCCTAAATTATGACAAGTACCACTTGTACCTTTTCTCTCAGTTTTGCATCCAGCAAAATCTGAATCTGAATATCCAACCAAATCACTTATACTTCCTTTTGGATACTATAATCCAACGTCAATTGTGCCTTTTAGATATTTAATGATTCTTTTGACAGCAACTAAATGTGATTATTTTGGTTTTGATTGATACCGAGCATACAAAAAGACATTAAACATTATATCATATATACTGATAGTTAAATACAGTAGGAGACCAATCATACCTCGATACTTTGATATATCAATGCATTTTCCAACTTCATCTGTATCAATGTATGTACCAGAACCCATAGGAGTGGCAATTGACTTGTAGTCATCCATTTCAAATCTTTTCAGCAAGTCTCTGCAGTATTTGGATTGACTCACAAAAATAGCATCCTTGATTTGTTTGATTTGTAATCCAAGAAAGTAACTTAACTTCCTATCATAGACATTTCAAACTCCCCTTGTATCATTTTGTAAAAATCACTACACAAAATCTCATTAGTAGAACAAAAAATAATATTATCTACATACATTTGAACGAAAAGAGTATGATGATTTATTTTCTTAATAAAGAGTGTAGTGTCGATCTTTCCTTTGGTAAAACCTTTTTCAAGTAGAAAGTTTGTTAGACGATTATATCAAGCACGCTGAGCTTGCTTTAAGCCATAGGGAGCTTTCTTTAGTTTTACACATGAGAAGGATGTTTGATGTTTTCAAAATCTGGAGGTTGTTCTATAAACACTTTTTCTTGTATATAACCATTTAGAAAAGCATTATTTATGGCCATTTGATATAACTGAAAATTTAAAGAGTAAGCATATACAAGTAACAACCGAATAGCTTCAAATCTTGCAACATGAGCGAAGGTTTCATCAAAATCTATTCCTTCTTCCTAATTTTATCCTTGTGCTACTAGTCTAGCTTTATTTCTAACAATAATTCCATTTTCATCGAATTTATTACGGAATACCCAACGAGTTCCTATAACATGCCTATTATCTGGTCTAAGAACAAGTTCACAAACTTCATTTCTCTCAAACTGGTTCAACGTTTCTTGCATAGCAAGATCCAGTATTCATCCTCGATTGCATCATCAATCTTGAAAGGTTCTATTTGAGAAATGAAAGTAATGTTTAAACAAGCATCATTTAGCTTTAAACGAGTAGTGTCACCCTTACTTATGTCGCCAATGATGTTGTCAATAGGATGGTCTCGGTGAGTTCTCCATTATTCGGGTAAATCATAATGAATATGCTCTTCTTGAGAATATAGAGTATCATCCATTTTCAAATGCTTAGTATTGGTTGTTGTATTGGTAATAAATCCTCTTTTAAAGGGGAACTTGACAAGTCATCTTCATCAAGAGTTAACTCATCCTTTATTATAGGATTGGTTTAATCAAAAGACACATGAACATATTCTTCCATGGCTAGAGTTCTTTTATTGAAAACTTTGTAAGCTTTACTCATAAGAGAGTATCTTAGGAGGAACCCTTCATCAGTTTTTGCATCAAACTTGCCTAAGTTATCTTTACCATTATTTAAAACAAAACATTTACAACCAAATACATGCAAATGAGAAATGTTTGGTTTTCTACCTTTAAAGAGTTCATAAGAGGTTTTTCTCAAGAATTGGTCTTATAAGAACTTTGTTTGAAACATAATAAGCCGTACTATCTGCATCAGCCTAAAAGTATTTTGGGAAATTAGTTTCATTCAACATTGTACGAGCAAGTTCTTCTAAGAACCGATTCTTTCTCTCTACAACACCATTTTGTTGTGGTGTTCTAGGAGCAGAAACATTGTGATTGATACCCAAATCATCACAGAATTCTTCAAAAGAAGCGTTCTGAAATTCTCCCTCATGATCACTTCTTATAGTAGTGATTTTCAGGGACTTTTTATTTTGAACTCTTTCAACATATTTGCTAAAGGCGTTGAATGCCTCATTCTTATGAACTAAAAATAGAGTCCAAATATATCTTAAATAATCGTCTACTATAACAAGAACATAGTAGTTACCACCATAACTTTTGGTCCTAGAGGGGCCAATAAGTCAATGTGTAGTAACTGCAATGGTCTATCGGAAGAAACCATATGCTTAGGTTTGAAATAAGTTTTTGTTTGTTTACTCATTTGACAAGCACTACATAATTTATTTTTAACAAACTTCATTTTGGGTAAACCAACAACTAAATCTTTCTTAATTAGTTTATTCAAATAATCCATATGAATATGAGCAATTCTTCTATGCCAAAGCCATGCATCATTATTATTATTATATCCGCAAAAAAGGTTAAGTAGTATTAAGTACCCAATTTTCTTTGGGACCTACATGGTTAGCACCTTTCTCAACTTATCTATAATGACCTAAGGGCATACCATGTTTTATAATCATGCAAGTGTTTGGTGTATGCTCATGGTTCTTACAATAAGTGCATATGAGATGATGCTTATGTATCCTAGATTTATTGTTGTTACTATTAAATGCATGAATACTTTGTTTCTGAAAGTTTATCTTTGTTTAGACATTTTGTTTCTAAGAAACTTGGCTGTTTGAATAGCCAAGACCTCTTCGGTCTGTAGAATGTCTTTGGTCTTTAATAATTTTGACCATATTTTTGCTACTCTTGTTTATCCTATTAAGTTCAAGACTTAATGTTGAAACTTTCTTTTCAAGAGTAATACAAAGTTGACATGAAGAAGATGATGATTTATTTTTAAATACTTCTAACTCGGTTTTTTGTTTTAAAAACAGTTTGGTGAATTTGACGTATTCATCATGTAAATAATTAAATTCAAGTTGCAATTTAGAAGATAAAAATAGGTTAGTTTCATTTACCTCTTCATCATTAGAGTGATGAGATGCCATTAGTGAGAGATGTGCTTGTTCTTCATTTTCTGGTTCAGAGGAAGAACTAGTGTCATTACCTTCCCAAGCTATGTAGGCTCTTCGTCCGGTTCTCATTTCATTCTTGCCTTTGAAGACATTCTTTTTCAGGTTGGTACAATCCATTTTCATATGACCAGACTTACTACATTCAAAACATGTGAAGTTTTGGTTTAAAGTGGAGGCGTCATTGTTCTTAGTAAATTTGTTCATTTATCCAGTTTTAGTGTCTTTGTTCATTTTAAGGAACTTATTGAACTTCTTTACAAAAAGATTCATGTATTCCATCTCTTCCTTTTCTGATTCATCTATTGACGAATAATATCTATACGCCTTTGCTTTTAGAGAGATATTCTTCTTCCTCTTCTTTTCTTGCTCTTCATGTTGGTCAAGTTGGTTGAGTTCCAATTCATGTTCCTGCATTTTATCAAATAGAGCACCCAAAGACATTTTTGATAAACTTTTCTTTTTAGAAATGGCTGTTACTTTTGGTTGTCATGTTCAGGTGAGTGATCTTAGAACTTTTAAGTTCAAGTTACTATTTGATAAATTTTTTCCAAGTGCAATAAGATGACTTGTAAGGTGAGTAGATCTCTTTTGTAAATCTAGTATTTTCTCTCTAGGCTTCATATGAAACATTTCATATTCCTGGGAGATAGTGTTGAGTCTCTACCTTTTGACTTCCTCAGTTTCTTCGTGTGTAGTTTCTAGAGTATCCCATATTTTTTTAGCAGATTACAGTTTGATACTCTAAAGAATTCGTTAATGCCAAGTGCTGAAGTGAGGATGTTTTTTGCTTTAAGATCGTATTGCACTTTCTTTTTGTCTTCATCATTTCATGAAGATTTTGGCTTCACTTGCCTCACACAATTGACGACGGTGAAGGGTTCATATGATCATTCCTCAATTGTATTCCAAATGTCCAAATCTTGAGATTCTTT
Organism: Lupinus angustifolius; assembly: GCF_001865875.1. Taxonomy (NCBI): domain Eukaryota; kingdom Viridiplantae; phylum Streptophyta; class Magnoliopsida; order Fabales; family Fabaceae; genus Lupinus; species Lupinus angustifolius. Next base: position 11,424,286 of record NC_032015.1, on the reverse strand, counting down.
AAAGATTCTCATTCTGATATTCCAGAAGTTATAGCATTCTCCAACAAAGCTTGGAGGGCGATTGATGTCGGAACCTTCTCCTAGAAATGATCTTGCGGACATCTTAGAAACAAGATCAGTTTTGAGAATAATTTACTCAAAAAAGCTCCGGTGCCAATTATAAGTCTGAGATGACAACTTAGAGGAGGTAAATTAGTTGTTTAAAAACTATGACAGATTTTTGTTTAAAAACTATGACAGATTTCTTCAAAATTCAAGAGTTAATAGCAACAGAAAAGTTATGCAGAAAATATCAAGTAAATTTAAGGAGATAAGGGAGAAGAGAGTACACAAAGATTTTATATTGGTTCACATTCTTGTCCACCGAAAGCTACGTCCAGTACTCTTGCAGCATAAGAGATTTCTTCACTAGATATTAAGAGTAGCAATTACAATTTCTCACCCCGAGATTTCCTTGTACCTTACTCACTCTCTAATACCTAAATCACTCTTTGGAAAACACCCTTTCCAAGTGACTCTATCCCCTTTCTTATCACACCCTTGTGAAAGAAAGTAATTTAATACTTTGAATAAAGAAAACGTTAACTATGGCAAGGATTGCATTTACAAGATTTGAAACTATGAACTCTTGCAATCTGATAAATCTTTGTATACTTTAGTACTAATGCTCAAAAGGTTTGAATAACTTTGAAACAACACTTAAGGCCACTTCGTAAAATATATTCTGAAAGTTAAGAACAAGTTGCAAGAAGTGTAGAACAAATATTTCAGAAAGAGGAGGGATCAACTTACTCCTAAACTTACTCCTCATCCTAGACATCAATTCTATTGACATCTAATAGTTTAGGTCAACTCATTAATTCAAACCATTGGATTTTCCTAGAATTGATGCCTAGAATGAGGAGTAAGTTAAAAAAAAACTTACTATTGGAGTAAGTGGATCCCTCCTCTTTCAGAAAAGTATAGATTGTGTAAGTCAGTTATATGTTGTGAATTATGAGTTTCAATGCTTTTAATAGATTTTCCAATCAGTCATAACACCTCTAAGAAACAGTAGGAATTTATTGGAATGAAACCATTTCGTTTGAGTTGAAAGTTGTGTAGTTTGAATCTGAAAAGTGGTGCAACAACTCTCGGTAATTGATTATCCAAACATTCTGTCCAACTGACTAATTGATTTTCACAGGCTGTAATCGATTACTCACAAGTTGTAATCGATTACTCACAGGTTGTAATCGATTACCCAACTGTTCTGTCCAAAAGAGAAATTGTTTACCGTGTTGTGTAATTAGGTACTCCAAAGGTGTAATCGATTATCCTGATCAATTTTTGTTGCATAAATTATTTTCATTTATACCAGTGTTTATCAATTTCTTTTTAAAATATTTTTGAGCATTATTACTAATTGTATATTTAGTATATAAGGATAAAATTACCTAAAGACTTGAATTCTAAATTCTTGAAGCTATATCTTCATAAATATATTTTTTTCTTTTTTGTGATATTGGTGTCTTCATTAAAATGATGTCAAAGTCAGGAGCAATATCTTTTTCACAGCGAGTAGCATTATAAAATTGCTACTTAGAAGATACCTCTGTTTAATCATTATCCTGACTCAACCTAAGATAAAAAAAATATGATTTAGAAAGATCTTTTGGAAATTAAGAGCACAAACTAGAAATTAAAGCTAATCCACAAGCTCCAAGATATTTATCATTAGATTTTTTGTGTACACGAAGAATAATTCATATCATTATATACTCTAGAGGAGAATAAATTTACACATTCAATTACACTGGAGATGAGGTAGGATCGAACATATCACACCAAAATTTAAAAAAAAATCCATTTGGATAACAAACTCGGAGACAAAAGAAAAATGAATACCACTCGTTATTATTCGAATAATATTGCTTCCTTTAAATTATTGAAAGCAAGAAAATTCAAAAGTAACATTATATAGTGACATTGATGTTGCATTTTATGTTATTCTATACCAGCATAAGGATTACCTTCATTAAGCAAATGTAAAAATAATTATTTTATTTTTTATGGAACATAACATAAACTCTTGAAGTGATATAGAAAGGTTGGTTGGCTGCGCGTATTGAAGACTACGTCACTCGTGGGAAATAAACAACATTTTAATATTTTTAGCAATTATCTTTTCAGTATCCTTTTCATTATATTTTATTATGTTTTCATTATCTTTTCAGTTGGTTGGATGCGTGTATTGAAGACAACCGGTCTGATTGCTGACCGGACTTGAAAATGACTTTGGTTTGTAGTTTTAATCAAATGAGTGGTTGGATTTGGACAGCTTTGAATCGTAGAAATTTCAGTCCGACTATGCTAAACACAATTAACCCATAATAACCCCGGACGTGGATCAGACGGTTTACTTAAAATTTAAAAATTAAACGTTGTTCTAATATTTTGTTTTACTTCGGCTCAAAAAAATGGAGAAATGTTATTTCAATATAATTATAACTAAATATTAATTATATAAATTTTTTTATTTATATATAATTATATATTTACATATAAAAATTATTAATTATATATTAAATCATTCGATCAGACCTAAAGGTGTCAAAATGGGCGGGCCTGGTCGGTCCGGCTCGCCAAAGCCCAAAAGTTTATAGGCTGGGGTATCATTTTATGTACTTTTTATTAAATCTGGGCTTTTAACCTGACCCAATCGGGTTATATTAAAACTCTCAGGCTTGGCTTATTCGGGCAGGTTCGAGCTACCCGTTTTTCTTTACTTTTTTTAATCTTATTTGGTACTTTGGCTTGATTATAAGCCTTAGGTAAAAATTATCTTCCAAAAACTTATAATAAATATTGTGTTATGACTTTGAATAAAAAATAGAGTAATGTCTATAATATAAATATTTATATATTATAATAATGTTATAAAATTAAGTATTATATTATTTTTCTTATTTTGCATAATATCCTTTTAAGCACAATAAAAATAGTATATCAAATAAAATAGAAGACATTAGACCATATATACTTCACTTTTCATTTCTTAATTGTGTATTTAATTAGATTTAATTTTTACAACAAAAATATAATAAAGAAAATAACTTTTCCAACAAAATTAAAAGATAACATAATTGTTTATCATATAGAATTCATTCTACACTTGAGTCTATATTATCATTACTATAAACCAAAGTGATAATATTTTGATATTATCTAAATGTTTATATATTAAATGAAGTTACAAATTATATTATGTTAGAGAGAAAGAGTCCAATAGAAATGAAAGATTTAACACAGGTTATGTTAAAAATCATATACGTGGACTTGCCATCATATCTTAATTCAAACACAAAGCATTAAATCTATAAGTTTGATTGCATTAAGCATAACAAGTGTATTAAAAAAGTTCTACATTAATATCAAATAATATATACATATATATATATATTAAATAGATTAAATATGTTAAAATTTAAATTAATATTTTTTAATATTATGCGGGTTGGCCCGCCACAACCCGTAACCCACTTAGGGCGGGTTTAGGCTACAATTTGATATGCATAAATTATATCTAGATTTTTTAGCCTGGTCTAGTTTAGCCCGAACCCGATGTGGGCTAGCCCGAACCCGTCCGAGTAGCCTGTTTTGACACCTCTAGTCCGACTAGACTGTTTAATTGTTTTAGCCGATTAAACCTAATAGGAGCACATTTTAGTTTGATGTCCGACTCAAATTTCATAATTTTGATTAAAACACTTTTGGGATGTAGCCATGATCAACATATTATTTTCATTAATAAAAATTGAGAGTTTTCTCTTTCTGGTAGATTCTAGAGTTTATCTATCAGGTTTGTGTCTGCAAACTTGTGTTTATCATTTTAGGTTTTGTGTTTGCCAAACCCTTTGTGCTTCCGGATGCATTAAGTGACATCAGAGCATGTTTTCTCGTGCCCCTTTTGGTACCTTGAACAATCATGGAAGATCAATCAATGACTGGAGCAGATCTTTAGGGTTTTACCGTAGATTTTACCACGACCCTAACTGCTTTTACTGAAAAATTGGTGACTTTAAATCAAGTGATAAACAACGCCAACGACAAGAACCAACAAAGAGACAGGGGAGGAGAACCGCATAGGTTTTCGCGGTGGAAACAATAATCACGCTATTATTGCGGAAGAGATGGTTGATCTGGAAAGTCGACAATATAATCATGACTATTGACATTCACCTATTTTTACTTTAACAATAATTTATCTCCTATCAAGCATATTAAGACTCTTCCCATTACTTAGACTTTCAACTCACTTACCTTTTCATCGCCTCCATTTGTTTTCACATCACCACATATCAGTTCCCTCAAGGAATTCGAATTCATAAACACACATATCTCTTTGGGCACATCAAAGCCCAAGGATTCATCTTAAGATGTAAAGAAAATCTATTCAATTGAAGAGGCTCTTGCATATTCAACTCCTATGCATAATAACTTGAGTGAAATACAGGAAAATATATGTCAAGATATTTCTATAAGCAATGCTACAATCAAGCTACCACAACTCTTAGAGTATAATTGTGGTGGCCCTGGATATGACCCAACACTTTGTGTTGACGAAGCTGACAATCTTTTAAAGTTGCATGGTAAGGTAGCATCAAATGTTACCTATGTTCAAGAAGAAGGCTATGAAACAGATTCAGTTGAGGGCAAAGTTCTTCTTCAGGGAACTTGTTAGATTGATCTAAAGAGTGAATGTCTAGAATGTGATTGGGATGATTTAGTTCTCGATCCCCTGATATGTTGATTTTCAATTCACCTAATGAAACAAGAGTTTTCATGCCCTATTTCAAAAACTCTTGGACTCTTCTATCAATTTTATGTCTCTGTTACCCCAATCTACCATCAATAATGGTCCTAAAGTGCAAATTGTTGATTCGAGTTTTGAACATGAAAATGAAGATAAGGTTAGTACTATCAGGGATTGGCCTACACCTAAGTCAGTGACTGAGGTACGTAGTTTTCATAGTTTTGCCACTTTCTATTAGAGGTTTCCAATTGGTACTTACAACAAGCTGCAACCACGTAAGTATGGTCCGTTCCAAGTGACTCGAAAAGTCAATGACAATGCCAATGTAGTAGCTCTCATTGATTCCATGAATATATTCAATACATTCAACGTTGTTGACATTCATAAGTATCAGTCAGATGAGACTTTTTATCAAGATGAAAACTTGGGGTCGAGTTCTTCAGAGATAGAGGAGACTGATGTAGGAAGGTTGGCTGCACATATCGAAGACGAAGTCGCTCGTGGGAAAGGAACAACATTTTAATATTTTCAGCAATTATCTTTTCAGTATCTTTTAGTATCTTTTCTTTAGTATTTAAACATTTTTGGAGATGTAGCTATGATCAACATATTATTTTCATTAATAAAATTTGAAAGTTTTCTCTTTCTGGTGGAATCCGGAGTTTATCTATCAGGTTTGTACTTATAAACTTGTATTTATCATTTTAGGTTTGGCGCTTGCGAAACCCTTTATACTTCGCACTTCGTGATGAACTTATAGTAGATGTGTATTCAAAAGAGGCTAAGAAACATGTGCATAAGATTCTGACAAGCCCGTTACTAATTTCTTTTGAGCTTATGCAGAAATATTAAGAAGGCCCGAAATTTATAAAAAAAAACAATTATACAAACTTTAATACAAAATTTTAAATATAATAACATAATAAAATATATCTAACTGTTTTCTGTTAAGAAACCGAAGATAATAGCATCATACCATAAAAAGATCAAACTTTATATTGGATATTAAGGATGACTAAAATGTGGTTCATACTTTTTTTATTCAATTAAAAAGTAGATTAATATTTCAAAAGCATTATTATTTTTTCAAATCCACAAAAGTTGGAGGATGAAAATAGTAGAAAATAAAACAAGTGGACAATTTCGACACATTTAGAAAAGATAAGAACCAAAACTACACGTTATAATTTTGTGTGCCACATAAGAGTACAACTTATAATACCTGGATTATATTATCAACATAAGCAATTTCATTAGGGATTTGAATTGTAAAAGATAACAAAATGATGATTTTTGTACAATCACACGAATTGAAGACCAAAATCTTATAAAAAATATAGATGGACCAAAATCTCACAACAATAAAAGATAAGGAATGGAAGTTAGGTAACATAAAGTTTTGAACTTATACTAGTCTGTCTACAAAAAGGGCTAAGATAATGATATGCATGAAATTCCTACAAGCCCATGCTGATTTGTTTTGAGCCCTGTGGGGAATATAAATAGGCCCAAATTTTATTAATTTTTTTTAAAATACCCGAATCTTTAGCAGAAAATTTTAAACAGGTTATACTAGTTTATTTTGCTTATGTACACTACCTTGGTAGATTTTATGATTTAAGTATGGAAATGTTTTCAGAGAAAATTCTGTGTATTTCATGGTTGCTGGTGTTTGAAATAAAATGTGCGTACTTTTTGCTTAACGATGGATTGATTAATTTTCTCTTAAGAAACTATGATTTTGTAAATTAAAATGAGCTAGTTAAGTTTTTCATTAAAAAAAACATGCTTTACACGCTATATATGGTTTAAATGCTTTGTTAAGTTCTTTTATTTATTTTGTCAAACACCACATCCATTTCTTCAATAGAGTAAGATTTTTTTAATAAGTATGGAGTCAACATAACCCCAAAATTTCATCAAGTAAAATTGAAAACAAAGACGGGAGGACTAAGCCAAATCCGAAAAGAACATAACATCATTTGAATCTATTCCTAAAAAACTTCACTTTAATGAATTCAGGAATTAAGCCACTCAAGGTGTAAGTTTTTGAAATACACTAAACGAAGAGTCTCATACTCCATAGTAGTGTGAAAAAACATCCAATAACCACACCACTCTTGCCCCTGAAGATACCCCTTGCTTTTTATTTATTTATAAGGCTGATGGTGCAATAGCACCATCTATTTCATATAAAAGCCAAGACAGTACAAATAGGAGAAAAACAAAGAGGATAGAAAAACAGAGAATAGAAAAACAAAGAGAAGTACATTAGAGGTTTCTAAATCTATAGCTAGGAAATCCCAAAGCATTCCTCCCAAGATCATATAGGATAAAATGAGGCGCTGAGTTCCACCAAGTCATGGATTTTGATCTGATTCCAAAGTTTGCTAGCTTATCAGCACAAGAATTCTCCTCTCTGAAGATATGAGTAACTTTGAAGTTCATTTTTAATATGATGCTTCTGCACTTGTTCCACTTATTTTGAAGCTTCCAAGGCACCAAAAGTTGGCCTTTAAAAATCTGAACAACTAACATGGAATCACATTCAAGGCATAAACACTACCAACCCTTATTAAAAGCACACTCCACTGCTAGAATGGCTACTAAAAGTTCTGCCTAAATCGCATATTGAATGTCAAAATACATGGCAAAAGCTGCCATACAATGGCCCAACCCATTTCTGAAAATTCCACCTCCTCTAGCATGTCCAAGAGAGCCTTGAGCAGCCCCATCTGTGTTGACTTTGATCCATTTCCTCATAGGAGGGCACCATATAACTTCAATGATTTTTGGAGCATGCTTGTGACATATAGGGACCTTTAGAGCTCTAAGAATTTTAAAAACCATTAAGGAAGAGTTGGCACAAGACTTGCAGCAAGATCCAGAAAGAGCTATATCCCTTTTGACCTTAGATAAAGCTTGGGAGGCATTGATTGATTTATCCTCAAATATGTTTATGTTTCTACAATACCAAACAATGTTGATTACATGAATGATACTAGCAGCTAAAATTTCCCTTACTTGAGGGTTCCAATTCATGTTACAAGCCAACATAATTGAAGTGATGGAAGTAGTGTCCAGATTGATTGAGAATGTGTTTCCTAACCAATTCCTCAGATTCGTAGCAAGCTTGCATTGCAAGAATAAATGATCAGAAGTTTCAATGTGAATTCTGCATAATTGCACCTGGAAATAATCTCACAACTTCTTTTCCTCAAATTCTCATCAGTTGGCAATTTTCTATGAATCAGTCTCCATATTGTGAAAGATTTAGAAGGAGGAATGGCCAAAGACCAGATTAGAGAGCACCAATTAATTGTGTTTCCATGAGTTGAGAAATGAGCAACAATATTCTTCATGTTTAAGCAACCCTCAAAGGTTCCTTGCCAAGTCACTATGTCCAGATTATCAGAGATTATAGTATTAGAGATGTCCTTTGATATATTGGGGAAGCGATTGTTTAAACTTGAGGGAATAATCTACTTCTTATTTAGAGTGAAGTCTGCCACCGAGGCAAGCAGATTTTTCTACATCTCCAAAGGTATTGATAGATGATCAACAAGAGGTCTTCCTAACCAGTTCTCCCTCCAGAAATTGATTTGCTTGCTATCACCAACTACCCATATTGAATTCTCATGAGCAGTTGACCAGTGATCTTTAATACATGGCCATATTGATGACTTGAAGTATCTGTTGCCAATTTTGAATTTGCTATCAAATCTTTGTCTGTAGAAAACAACCAAATCTTGATTAGAACCCATCATTTCCCAAGTTAACTTCAACTAGGAGGCTTTGATTAGTAAACTTATGGATTTCAAACCCAGACCACCTTCCAAAACAGGAGAGCACACCTTATTCCAAGAGATAGTTACTAGCTTCCTGATTCTAGTATCCCCTTGCTAGCTTGGCCAGACAATCCCTTAATAACTCCATCAGTATTGGAGCCTTACTATAGTTGATACAAAACATCTAATGATTTTAGCGTTGAAAGTTGAGTATAATATCTATGCACTAATAATGTAAAGATTTGAACACAATCAATGTGTCGTCCATCATTCATGTGCATTATTTTTATATAAAAGTTAAAGTTAATAATGATTAAAAATCAATAGTGGATAATATAGTGATAATGTAAAAATTATTTATGTGTCATTGTATACATCTTTTTATCTTGAAAGTTTAGTGATGAATAAGCTTTCACAATGCTTTGAGATGTTGCTTGATAAAGAAGTCGATGCTCGTGCAAATAGCTTTACCAAAGCCAATTTTGTTGTTGTCGAATATGATTTTATTTCTACATAACTAGATGGTGTGGATTGTATTCACAATGGAAGATGTTATGACCTTTTTAGATTGGAGACTCCAACTTCTATTGCATACAGAAAGGATAAAAGTAAGAGGTTTTATGTAAAAATGGTTAAGAAAGAAGATAAAAGATGAGCTATTCAAGCTCAAGAAGAAGAGAAAACAAAAATTGAGAGAATACTAAATTGAATGAATAATTTTGTGATATACAAAAGAGAACAAAGTATGCATTCTTATATAAGCTAGTATCAAATAACTACCTTTTGTTGACTAACTAACTAGCACTAATTAATCTTAATAAATGATTACAAGAGGTTGCTTGATCAACAAGCTACTTGGTTTGCTGATTTGGCTTGTGTCGCTTGCCTTGCATTGGCCCCATGGCTTGTGTTGCTGGCCTTATCTTGGCCTGTGCCAATGATGCTACGCTCATGCATTGGCTTAGGCCATTGACTCTGGTACTCGTGCCTTGGCCTGGGCCATTGGCCATGGCTTGTGCCTCTGGCCTTTCCTTGGCCTGTGCCAATGATGCTATGCTCATGCCTTGGCTTAGGCCACTGACTCTGGTGCTCATGCCTTGGCCTGGGCTATTGACCATGGTGCTCGTGCCTTGACTTGGCCACATGAGTCACTGAACATATTATTCAACAGCATTGAGGCCGAGGTTGACATATGATTATTCAAGAGATAGAGATCATTGAGATGAGTTAAGCTTCTATCAATCATGTCTTTCAATACACATTATACAAGATTAAATGTCGGATATATGTTATCTAAGTATAATGATTAAATATTAATTAATTAAAATTTTGCTAAACGTTGATGACCCCACATTTTTCTTTCAATGACCAATTTTATGGGATGGGGATCACCTATCCTCATTCTCGTCTCACTCAGTGTCATCATCCTATTAAAAAATTTAACTCAAATAAAAATAAATATTATAATAACATAAATTAATATTTTTAAATTATTATGTATAGTTTGGTTAGTTAGGTACATGATGATAGAATTATCTTGGGACAGAGAATCATTGTAGAATTTTATGATGCTAGTATTTTTGGGACAAATTTAAGGTTTTACTATAAGCTATAAGTTATATAGTGAAAGTATAAAGACTGAAATTAGCCTCTAAAAAATGGAGACATATTTGGTCCTGTAAAATAAAAACTAATAATTAATGTTAGTCAAATTAATATCTGATAGAACTATATTGTCTTGAATGTATTTTTAAAATAACTAATTGTTTGAAATTTTTTAGGAGTAAACCAAGGCTTTTCGTTTTCTAGTAACAAATATGTTTCAGATTAATTTGAGTTGTTTCAAATATAAATCATGTGTTCTCTATGACAAAAGGGAAAATGTTGAAATACATAAATTGACCATACAAAAAATAGCAAAAGCTAAATCAATCATTCAATTATATTGAAATTTAAAATCACCTTAAACTCCTCCTATCCATTCCTTATGTTACATTTTTTCAAGTCATCCTCCACATTTTCTAAAACAAGCAATTAAGCATTATCTTTGCTTTTCCCTTTGCCCAAATTGAGGATATTTCTCATTAACTTCCGAAGAAACAAAATGGGAAGAAATGAGTCTTTTGCTCTTTGACCTTTTTTCTCTTCTTATCTAAATCTCCATGGCTTTTCATATACTTTTCCTTATCTTCATTTCCATCCCATTCTCACCATCATTAGCTAAGCTAAATACTGACTACTATAAAACAACATGTCCCGACTTCGAAAAAATTGTGAGAGAAAACGTGTTCACCAAGCAAAGCGTCGTCCCGGCAACTGCAGCCGGCATCCTTCGCCTCTTTTTCCATGATTGTATAACTGATGGTTGTGATGCTTCCCTCCTTGTTAGCTCCAGTGCATATAACCCGCACGCGGAGCGTGATGCCGATCTCAATCTCTCCCTTTCTGGTGATGCTTTTGACATCATTGGCAAAATAAAAAATGCCCTAGAGTTGGCATGCCCTGGCATTGTCTCTTGCTCAGACATTGTCGCACAAGCCACAAGAGACCTTGTCAAAATGGTAGGTGGCCCTTTCTACAAAGTTCGTTTAGGGAGAAAAGATAGCCTTATTTCAAATGATTTAAGGGTACATGCAAGCCTTCCCTTGCCAAACATGACAATGGATCAAATCATTGAAAAGTTTACCTCAAAGAACTTTACGATAAGAGAAATGGTTGCCCTAACTGGTGCACACACTATAGGGTTCACACATTGCAAGGAATTCATCAATAGGATCTTCAACTTTAGCAAGACCTCTCAGGTTGACCCTACCCTTAACCCTAAACTAGCTGAAGGGTTAAGACAAGTTTGCCAGAACTACACTATGGACCCTTCAATGGCTGCATTCAATGATATGAGGTCACCTAGCAAGTTTGACAATGCTTATTTCAATAATATACTTAATGGTTTAGGACTCTTAACCTCAGATTATCTTCTTAGTGTTGACCCAAGGACAAGGCCAATTGTGGAACAGTATGCTAAGGATGAGAAAGTGTTCTTCCAAGATTTTGCAAAAGCAATGGAGAAGCTTTCAGTGTTTGGAATTAAGACTGGTCGTAAGGGAGAGGTGAGGAATAGGTGTGACCAATTCAATAACCTACCAGCAATATAGATAATTATATTAACATTATAGTTTTGTGTATCATATAGAGTAATGGGTATATATTATTGTTACTAGAAGAAATATCATAGAATTTTAATATATTTGATAAGTTCTTGATATAGTTTCTTTTCCATATTTATATTGTTTTGCGAGACAAATATGAAGAAGAGTTTGATAGAGAAGATTAAATATGTAATGTTCTTCAAACATAAATGTACATGATAATTATGTCATTTAAAAGTTCACTTGTGTTGTACATGTCAATAATGTTTTATGTATATTAAATGTTGTTAATTATGTCATTTAAAAGTACACTTGTGTACATGTCAATGTTTTATGTATATTAAATGTTGTTCTTTTGTTTTTATGGATGAATGTGATATACCTATATAAAAAAAAGTGTAGATCTAGATAAATAAGTTAAAAATATGATTAATTAATCTAGGTTTTATGTTTTAATTGTAATGGAATTATTACACAAATAAATTAAAATTCAATTAATCAATTAAGGTTTTGCTAGAACATAAATTAACAAATAATAAACATAATTACAAATAAGTTTAACAACTTTTTTTTATATTAAAGACATTGTTTTAATTATTTTTTGAAAAAATATTTTTTATTGACTCGGTAAGTTCATTTATCCGAATTATTAATTTTAGATTTAAATGACCAAATTAAACTGAATTATTCCAATTCTAATACAAATTAGTTAGATAAGAGTATCAAGACTAGTCACAATTAACATTTATAATACTCACTATACGTACTTAAACTTAAATGTAAACAAAGAGTATCATCTTACAACCAACCCCAAAAAACATATTACAAATTTGAATCTTTAAATTATCTCAAACTAACTCTGCATTATTCTCTTTCTCTGTTTTTCGTAGCGTAATTATTCTATCTTAGTTTTCCTTTTCTCTTGTTTAAGAAAAAATAACGTGTTATTTTTATATAAAAAAAGCAATGAGCCGCCTGATTTGCTGGCTTTCAGCAAAATCATTGGACATTTATATGTAAGATGAAGACAACTAGTTGTTGACTCGGTTATAATACTATCAATACAGTATTTTTAGTATAACAAGAATCGTTATCCTAAATCAGGTCTCAAATTATGTTACATAATAATAAAAATATAATTTATAAATTAAAAAATTAAATATTTATTATTTTTCTATTTTTATTTTAATGTCATTAATGTATGATATAATTTAAAACGAGATAACATTTCCGGTGCTACACTCTCAAGTTGCAATTAAAAGTATTTATTTTCTTCATTCAACACTTCACATCTTTTTCTCATGTTTAACACTTTAACTTCACATATTCTTCATCAATAATTTTTTTTTGTTTTTAACCCATATCTTTCCAAAAATACCAAACAGTTATGACATTGGTAAAACTATCCATCCCATCCAAACCTCTTGACTGCCAAACACATTTAACCCTTTAATTTTGAATGGATTCAAATTGTTTTAATTCACAAAATGAACGATTTGCATGTTCTTGGTGGCGTGTCTTAGACTTAAATGTGCCTGTTTTATTGCTTGGTTATATTTTATGGACCCAAATGATTATATTTTATGGAACCAAATGATAATTTATTCCTTACAAGTTGCACCTTATAGTATTTGTTTTTTAAGTATTTAATCCCTCTATATTGAGTTGATCTTTATTTTCTCCTTGCCATTAATTGGATAAAAATGTTAATATGGAGAGATTAAATATTTAAAACATAAAAAATTCAAGGATTAAAATGAGTACTCCTTTTGTTGCTAAATTTATAGGCCTCACTAATTTTGGTCCCTGTTTTTATAGTATTTATTTCATTCACATTAGCATTTGCCATCCAAAGTTACAAGAGAACAAAGTTCTACACTAACTTAAAATGGAGGGGCCAAATACTTCAAAAAAAAAAAAAAAAACAGGTACAAAAATCGTACATATAAAACATATTTAAAGCCTTCTTTAAATTCATCTAAGTAAATAAATATGTGTTTATCAATTTTCAATGCAATTAATTAAATTAAGCAATCTACATTTAGAAAATAGAAAAGAGAGGGATCAACTTACTCCAAGAGCTAGAAAGGGTACTTAAAACACTTTTATAAAATATCGAATTTGATAAAAACGTTTATTTTTAACGGCCCAATATACATTATTCCAATAATGGGCATTACAATAATTAAAAACTAAATCATACATGCAACTTGCAATAATCGGATTCTTCAACCACTATTCTCTGTGATGTCAATATTAATGGTAACGGACTGTTTTTCTTTGTTTTCATTTCTATCTTCCTTCTGTGTTTGTTTTTCTACAACATTAACTTCGATTTTCTCATGAATCCTTAGCTTTGGCGAATCATTATGTTGTCCACCTTTTCCATCGCTAAGTGATGACTTTTTGCCACGTGTTCTGATATTCCAAATCCAAAATGAAAAATAACATTAGTTCGGGATAAATCCTTTCCTCATGTTAGAGATATATACGTAGAATGTTTTTATTCTCTCTAATTCAGAATTCAGTTCTTATTTTTTTCATTTTTAATTCATATTTTAGTTTATTATTTTGGTTTTAGTTTTTAAGGACATGTAAATACCACAAATTCCCACATCATCAATCACTTGCTAATTGCTATTAAAACCAAAATTTTGGAGTATGTAAGGATTAAGACAAAAAAAGTATTATATATACTAAACTAAAATACAGTAAATTTTGAGAGATTAAAAAATATACTTAAATCTATTATTAACTAACGAGCTACATCCATTTAACTTTTTTTAAGGTATCTATTTACTCAATGCAAGTACAACTTTTTTATAAGTGACATTATAATAGAAGTGGCAATGATATTCTGTGGTGGGAATTATATGGAGATACTCATAAATTACCCATTAGAAAAATCCTCATGTAAATAGTAGAGTTTCAACTTATAATGTTTGAGCAATTTTTCATCAAAAAATAAACTTCCCATGGGATATTCAAATTATATTATAGAACTAATTATGTAATATATGTTTTTTCTCTCTAAATAAGCTAAATTGTTTCTGATATCCTTCTCTTATAAATTATAAACATTTTAAAATATGCTGACAAATCTTATATAATTAAGCTATATATTTTTATATTTAAAAAGTATTTCGAAGGCTCCATTACCTAAGAGTGAAGCTAAGAAATTTATAACAAAGAGTGAAAGGGAACATAAGAAACTAACATGATCAAAGATTGTGGTCCGTGAGGTTTGAAGCTTAGAAGTTGAAGATACCCTTTTGGTGTATAAAGAGAAAGTAGACGAGCCATGAAGATAGAGAATATATATTGTTCCTAAGTTGCTGAGTGAATGTGAATCAGATATATAGAGAGATTTGATGAGCATAGAAGATGGTAGGTGGGTTCCTTACCCATGTGGAATCCACCGATTAATTTCATTTGAAGAAAATATAGAGAAGTCAACGGAGAGAAAGAACAAAAATTAACATCCATTTTTTAAATTTCATTTAGTATTAAAAGAAATTTTAGTTTATCTTTTCTAGTTTCTAATTTTAGTTAAGGAGGGATGATATTAGTTTAATTTAAAGATTGTTAAACTTAATTCATTCTCACAAGTCAATTTCTTGTAGGTTGATGCATGATCCTGTTACAGTGATGCATGATGTTCCACCTGTTGTAGCATCAATCAAGCCAAATGTAGACTCAAGTTCAGCCTCCATGAACAAGCCATTGCAGCATGGGGTAGCAGCCTTGATTGGAAGCTTGGCCACCTCAGCCAAGTCAATTCAACATGACGCAGATTCCTCAGCCAAGACAGTAGCCCTGTTGCATCAACATGAGCTAAACTTGGTTCCTATTTCTCAATGCATTGGCATACCTTTGGAGCATCATGAAGAAGACATGTCCAATCATGAATTCAAGCATATTGGCAAGTGTAACATAGTCATTCCCTGGACCAAACATGATCAGCCATCAATAGCTCAAAATCTTAAAGGAATTTCTAATAGTCAACAGTTTCTTCATTGCCAAGTAACCCGAGTTTATACATTACGGATATTATTGCTTTCTATTTTTGAGTAATATTTCTTCATATTAATCTGTTATAGTTAGTTAGAAAGGTTGTTATTAACCAGCCTATATATCTTTATTGTTTCCTTTGGTTTGTAATTCAATTCTAATATAATAAAAGTTCAGCTTTTCCTTTTCACATATTCTTCAATCTCTCCTTCCATTCATCTCTTGCATTCGATAAGCAAAGGTATATTGATAGAGTTTTATTTTATAAGATGGTATCAGAGCATCAATTGATGCTTTGTTGCGTATTCTTCTACTCTGATATTCTTCCATCTTCATCTCCTTATTGTTCATTTGTTCCTCTTTTCTTAATCAGTCATGACAAACATTGTTGCCTTAATCAATCCTCTCAATGATCCTTTGAGCCCTTTTTACATGAGTCCAAATGAAAACTCTGAAGTAGCATTGGTGTTTCCTCCATTAACAGGAATCAATTATCATTCCTGGTCAAAAGCCATGATGATGCCTCTAAAGACTACGAACAAATTGCAATTCATAGATGGATGTCTCCAAAACCTAGTACAATAGATCCTTCATTCGTAATATGGGACAAATGTAATACTCCGGTTCTTTCATGGATCAACCACTCAATTGACAAAGCAATCTTGCAGAGCATTCTTTGGTTGGATACCTCTCTTGAGGTTTGGCAGGATCTGAAGGAGAGATATTACCAAGGTGATGTTTTCAGGATACGTGATTTGCAAGAACAAATTTATAGTGCAAGGCAGAGAAATCTATCCATAGATGCTTATTACACACATCTGAAAGGGTTATGGCAAGAATTATATAATTTCAGACCCATACCTTCATGTCCAGCACAGTGTGACTCTAATCCTGTTGGGAGTGTTAGATCCTATAGGGAAAATGACTATGACATTAGATTCTTAAGAGGTCTTAATGAGAATTACTTTGCTATTAGATCTCATATCATGCTTATGGATCTTTTTCCATCCATAAACAAAACCTTTTCTCTTCTTAGTCAGCAAGAAAGATAGTTTCTGGATGTAAGTGATCAATTAGGTGATGTCAGGATTCTTGCTAATACCTCTTATGAGAATCCTAGTAGGCCAAAGTCTAAGGGAAGAGGATTTGGAACCTTCACTAATACTAGCACAGGAAAAGGTTCTATGAGTAATGGAGGAAGAGGAAAATGTAGTTTTAATGTCAAGAACTACACCTATTGTAACAAGGTTGGCCACACTATGGACACTTGTTACAAGAAACATGGGTTTTCCCCTCATTATAAGAAGAAGAACAACATCAATAATATTTTTAATTGTAGTGAAGAAAATGATCAAGACACCAAGGAAAGCATATGAGTCTTTACTACTAATCAACACAAAGTTATTCTACCTATGAAGCCAGCCAATCACCAATGAATTAAGTTACGAATCAGGTCACCAATGTTGATTCTCTAAGTCAAGGTAACCCTCAACTCATGGCTTGTGGTATTGGATCAAAGGATTGAGTTCTTGATACAGGAGCAACTGATCATGTTTGCTTCTGTTTATCATAATTCCAATCCTTCAAGAAAATAGATCCTATTCAAATTAGACTGCCTAATAGAAATGAAGTTATGAGTAACATTGCAGGAACCATTTTCTTTTCCAATGATTTATGTCTGAGCAATGTTCTCTATATTCCTAACTTCAACTTTAATCTAATTTATGTTTCTAGATTAACCTCTGCCTTTAACTTCAAGTTAACTTTCATCAACTCCAAATATGTGATGCATGAAGAGTTCACATTGAGGATGATTGGTGTAGCTGAGGCAAAAGGGGGCTATACGTCATTAGTGCTAAGAATTTACATTACAGTTTCAATACTTTAGTTAACAATGTTGAAAAAACTGAAACTAGAAATTGTGGCAGCTATGACTTGCAGAGAAAACAAAAAGGTAAATTTGAATTGCAGAGAAAATAAAAAGATGTAGAGGAAATGACTCTTCCTCTTATCATTGTACCACCACCATCAACTCATCAACCGCCCTCTCCTCCGTTACTACATCTCAATCCACAACCACCTTGACAAAGATGTTGCTTGGATATAATACAATTGAATTGCAGAGAAAAGGACAAAAAATACAGAGGAAAATGTTTTTTTTCTTCAACACTACAACAATTTCAATCATTCACATAAAAGAAAAAGACTTCCACCAAAAGCAGAATAGTCACCCACCACTTCATTTGCAATATAAAAGATTTGCTTATAACAACCTTCACAATCATATTATGATTAAAATTGTAGTTGTATTTTTCTCACAAAATGTAAATATAACAAATCCCAACCATGAATATTTTCAATGGAAGCATTATAGGCCTAGTTGGCACAGAGAACATGTATTATCTAATGAAAAACTTGAGGGGCACAGGAGGGAAGTGAGGGGCGGTGGAGGAGAAAGTAGAAAGAAGCAGACATGGGGTGGAGGTAAGCCTAAGGAAACTTGAGCGAATTGATGGCAGTGGCACAATGTTGAAGATGAAGAATCATTTCCTATGTATTTTTTATTTTTTTTGCAATTCAGACTTACCTTTCTATTTTTTATTTAAATTAAATTACAACTTAAAATATGGACAATTGATCTCTTGCCTAGACACATGTTACAATCTAACTTCAGTATTGGCCTCTCTAGTACCGAAGAGAAGCCCTACTCCTAATTTTCTAATTTCAAAACATGGAGAACACCTACACTACAAGGAAGGGGGTCATATCTAGTACTAGAGAGTCCAATGTTGGATAGGATTATAACACGTGGCAAAAAAATCATTCTGACAGTCATGATTTCATACTATTTTGAATAAAAAATAAATAAATAAAGTTTTAAAAAATCTTAGTCACATATTGTAGTAATGACCTCTTCATTACTGGAGAGGAGTTAAACTCACACCACAATAACACAAACCTATCAACCTTTGGAATTCCATGTTCATCTCTAATACTTTTGAAACCACTTGCAAACCATAAGTTATTGATTATTGTTCTACCATTGTGTTTCAATTTGTTTTATCTACACTTGAAAGTGTTTAGTAAATTATAACTCTATCTCATATTCATTCTTAATATGGGGTGAGGTATCCTAGTGTACGAATGATTATACGAGAAAACTCTTAAGAATGATTATACCAAAAAAGTATTAGCAACAGTAAACTCCCATGGCTGCTTTACATTTCTTTATGTTATCATGTTCTTCTAGATGTGAAAGTAAAGTTTGTTTCTATCAGCTAAGTTTTGTGTAATCTTAAACAAAACTAGATTTAAAATTTGAAAATATTGTTAATTTTGTAATAGAGTATAAAAATATTTGATTTCACTTTTTTTAATACCAATGCATAAGTTCAACCGATCAATCACACTCTCAATCCTTCCTTCTAGGATTGATGATAAAGAATTTGAAGATTGTCAAATCGAAAATAAATAGACTTTTAATTTCCTTCAATCACACTTGTCAGTTGTCAAGAATAGTCACTTTTAGTTTTACATGACATTTCACTTTTTTCTTTCATCAACAAAAGATAAACTTTATTAAAAATAGAAGCCACATATGATACAATAAAAAACAAGAAGATGATAAAAGTAAGAAAGTTACAATGGATGTTGAGGCAAACTATAGGATTAACTACCTAGTGGGAATAAAGTATGGGGTCTTTGCCCCTTTGTCTATTAATTCAAACCCACAATTTAATCCTTGTAGATTCTAGAATATGGTGAGATGGTTTAATTGAGTTAAAGATGAGGTAATTCCTAAAAAGCCAAATGATCCATGTTGTAGCTAGCTGAAAGTATTTTTATTGTGTTCATAACACACACAGCGGAATAAACATAGATTTATTTGTGTCTAAGGTTATATATAACTAAAAACTGCATATAAAATGCGTACCCGGTTGTAGTTCTTGATTCTTTAAAGTTATTCTTCAAATTTATGAAGACTCTACGCGTGTATCCACACCGAGACCAATCTTTGCTATCAACTCTTTGAATCAATGAAGCAGAAAATATAACACTCTAAAATTCAGAATTTCTTATTCACAAAACTCTTTTGTATGTAAGTGTAGCAAATAAAGAAGAGAAAAAGGATTGAGAAAGAAGGAGCGTTTTATTTTATTCTTTATCTGAAGTTATCTGTGCATGTTATCTGTGCATGGAGTAATTGTGTATGTTATGTGTCTCTTACTTTTGCACACTAAAAAATACCTCTTCATCCTTTTGTGATATCTTTATAAAAAGATTATAACTCTTCAAATGGTACCTATTGGTTTAAAATGTAGCAAACTATTTACCACATATTGTTTCATAAAACAACATAATAACTCATTTTTTATTTTTCAGCTATAAATAATTAATTTTAGAATTTATTTTCTTTATTATTTAATTCTTAGTGCTAGCGTAAAATTAAAATAATATTCCATAAATTATTTACTTGATCAAATTAAATTCTCCAATTTAATTATCAAATAATATAATTATATAGCAAAGATTAGAACACTCGTTAGTGTATGATCCCGTAGGTTCAATACTAAGCTGGTAGTAAATTAACTAAATTAATTTACTAATCAAGGTTGACGTCTAGCAACACTCCTTAACGACCAGATAGCATGAAGTAATATATACTTTACTTTCAAGAACCACTAGAAGATTAATTAAAATATTTCCTTCCATCTTTACAGCTCTAGGCTAACTTTAAAGTATGGTACAATTGTCAAACTTTAACAAGTTGACATGATGACTCAAAGAAACTCATTTCTTTATTCATTGTAATACTTTGGCCAATGTCTTATTTTATTATAGAGCTCAAACTCATTACCAAGAGTTGATGGATTCCGTCTTGATTAATCATTAATTCTACAAGCATTTAATCATACTCAATGTTCATTCAAATAACGTCCTGGGATATTATGTGTCCGGAATCAAAGTATGATAAATAACATGTTAATTATTATGTTAACCTCAGGTCAAAGGAAACTATTTCATTTCTTCTTTAGAATTTCCTTTTGACAATTTAAGATAATCTTAATCATTATGAATTCTCAGTTGAGTCAGTTCAATGATCATATCTACATATGCATCATCTATATGTGCAATTTAATAAATGAGATCTATTAATATTTATCCAATAAATACTATTACACATATATTAATATGTCCGAGTCATTGATGTCCTATTCCCAATGACTCTATGATCAAGAACAATTTTAGACCAAAAGTTTATAAAAGACATATTTCTCATTTATTATAATCTCTATTATAATAACAAGTCTCTAATTTTTAATCAAGGACTTTATCATATAATCTATTTTAAATAAATAACAAATATGATAAAAACAAATGCAATTACTTTAATTGTATTTAAACAACGAATTGGGTCTTGGGCATAAATATAGAAATATACAAATGTATTTCCAATACTAGCTACATGACACTCCATAGTTTCCAACATTTCTTGTGAGTAACCATGCCATGTGAGTAGTAGAGTGATGAATGAGGCTAAGTGGTAAAACAATGTTGATGTTCAACCAATTATAGATTAGTTGCATAACTGAATAAGTGAACTTGCGGATGAGAAAAGATGTTGAGATGATTCAGAATGCTCTGTGTAAAAGGTGCATAGGACATCTCCTCCATGAACTAGAAACACACCTCCTCCTGAAAAGAGCCTCCAGAGTCAGTAATTTATCCTTGAAAAGTCGCCAAACAAAGTGACCTTCAAAGTTCACTTATACAAATATAAGGTGCACAATGAAAGTTTTATACAATTGGATTACCTTTTAAACGTATAACAATACCATTAATATCCACGTGCATGTGAAGTGTTGAATGCTGCAAATACTACACACTTTAATTAATTGCAAGTTGAGAACGTTCCACTAGCAATCCTTGTGATTTGATAAATCTTAATAAGTTGTATAATATATACTATTATCTCTCAAAAAGTATAATAATATTTTTATTAATGTGCACATGCATGTGAAGTGTTGAATGGCGAAAATACGTACATTTAATTAATTGCAATTGAGAATGTTCCACTAAAGATGCTTGTAATTTGATAAATCTTAATCAACAATACTTGATCCACAAAGTAAGATAAAATTCTTTTGTTTTTAATTTAAAAGCCACATTTCTATGGCAAACAACATGATCATTGCTTCATCATCAAAACAACATGATCATTGCTTCAACATCACTGTCGGGCAACACATTAAAACATGTTAACCCTTCAATAAATGAGGTTGTTATCTTGAAATTCTTCAAATTTAGTCCTTATCCAGCACAGAAAGGTTCCCTCAATTGTTCAAGTGGATTGGACTCTTCCTCAATGTAGTTGGATTAAACTAAATAATGATGGTGTGGGTAAAGGTAATTCAAACCTTGTTAGAGTTGGAGGACTCTTTAGAGATAGAAATGGAGCCATCTTGAGTTGTTTTGGGAAATTTTATGATATTCAAGACTTTCGAGCTATCTTTTGCTTTCTCAACAATTGAAATTGCTCATAGAAGAGGGTGACATAATATATGATTGGAGTGTGACTCTCAATTCGTGGTTAGAGCCTTATTAGAGTGAAACAAAGTACCTTTGGTGTTCATGAACAAATGAAGAAACTGCGCGATCCTTATTTTAGAATGAATTTCAAAGTGTTTCATATTTATAAGGAAGGAAATGCATGTGCAGATATGCTTGCTGCATTGGGATGCTCTCTAAGTGTGATTCTTGGCGGGATCTAATCCCTCCTTTTATTCATATGGAGTTTTAGAAATAAGTTTAGAGTTTCAAATTATTGATTTTCTTAATATGTATTTGTTGTGTTATTTCTGATATCTTGCTAGACGTTTCCTTGCCCTCCTTGAGTGAGTTTGTCTCATTCTTGGCAATCATTGTTACTTTTTACTATATTTTTAAATAAATAAATCAACGGTATAGATTAAAAAATTGAAAGGTTAGATTTCACCATTAAATAATTTAAAAGAGACTTAATAGAAAAACCTATTTTATGAATGAGAGAAATTTAAGATTTGATTGAGATGAAATTAAAGTTGGTGATATTTGCAAAAAGTGTAAAGTTTAAGGGGTTATATAGATTTGTTCCTAAATTTTATACTTTTTACTACTACTCAATATAAACTACTTTTTACTCTTAATTATCCATTAAAATTTTAAAGTTTGGAAATTTGGTATCTATACTTCTATACTATTAATAAAGGTAAAACAATAAATAACTACCACTAAGACATAATTTTTATATTTTAAATTTATCTTTTGTATTATTAATAACTTCTTTAAACTTCCAAACATTACTTTCATTGCGTTCACTTTTTATATTAATATATCATTAATCTTTCATACATCATCTTATTTCTATCTTCTCTCTTTCTCAATGCAACTAAAACAAACAATAACAAAAAAACATATATAATGATTATTAGAAGCACAAAATGAGAAATTCACATAAATTTTATGTATATCATATTAACTACCACATGTTATCTTATAAATTTTTACTCTATATTGAGTTTATATATTGCATTCTATATCAAAAAATAAAAATGTGGGTGACCGGCACGAAGTGCCGTTCGACACGCTAGTATGAATAAAGATAATATTGAATCACTAATTGTAAAAATATTTCACTCATGCATTTTGCTTGATTTTTAATTGAAATATCAAGTCATTATTATTTTATTTTATATTTTAAATATAATTATTATTGTATTGGTCTTTTTAATTTTGAAATCTATTTAATATTTATCATCTTTTTCTCAATCATTTTAATTTGAAGAAGATAGTTTCCTCCAACCACTAATGTTGATTAACATATACGGATGCAACATTGGAACTATTGCTAACTTTTTTGTTTGCATAATTATGTTTTTGTAGTTGTCTCCCTTTTGATTTTTTACCTAACTTTTTGACTGGTTATGTGGTATATTAGTCATCTCATTACTTAAGTGACTCCAAAGATCAATGTTAAACTTTTTTAAACCAAAATTGGTAATAAGAAAAGATAATAATTTTATACCATGAAGCTAGTTTTATTTTTATAGCATGAACTACTTATACTTCAACATCTTCAAAGTATTTATATCGGCATCCGATATATGTATCCATGAACCATAGAAAATTAAATTATAAATTTAATATTTTTCATATGTTCTTCAGTATCTTTAAAAAAAATCAATACCTCTTTAAACACAAACTATCATGCAGAAGCTTTACAAGAGAGAGAAAAAGATAAAACTGTAACCTAAAACCAATCAAGTACAAATTGTTAGTGCTTTTAAAAACTTTTAGAGAAATAGATTGAGTCTTTAATGGTTCATAAGAACCCTTTATTTAGGATCTTGACATTTATGACATTTACATGTTACAGTATAAGGTTAGAGAATACCTGGTTCCATTGTTATTTCTTTCTAGTGTTCTTCCCTGATGCTTTCTCTGATTGCCTTTTGTTTTCACCTCTCCTCCTTCCCTTTATGAGTTTCTTGATGATTAGAAACTTAGTTTCCTTCCTTCCACGCTATAACAATGCACTGGATTTTCTTTTATGCAAAACCAAGACCTTTCTC